>NW_027196917.1:0-74039 GCF_038502225.1 Cherax quadricarinatus | reverse complement strand
CTGTCTATATCAGATATGAGGATGAGGAACAGGATGGGAGCGAGTACTGTGCCTTGTGGAACACAGCTTTTTACTGTAACCGCCTCAGATTTTACTCTGTTTACTATTACATTTTGTGTTCTATTTGTTAGGAAGTTATAAATCCACCTACAAATTTTTCCTGTTATTCCTTTGTCAGGCATTTTGAGCTATCACACAGTGGTAGTACTTCTCGAAGGCTTACATCTGCATTTTGTTTATCCTCTACAGCATCCAGGACCTTGTCATAGTGGTCCTGTAGCGATCGTGCTTCTTAAAACCCTTTCAAAGATTATTATGATATAGGATGTTAGTGCTGTCGGTCTGTAGTTCTGTGCAATTGCTTTACTGCCACCTTCGTAGAGTGGGGCTATATCTGTTGCTTTTAGTGAGTGTGGGATGACTCCTGTGTCTATGCTCTTTCTCTATAGAATGCTGAAAGCGCTTGACAAGGGCTTCTTGCAGTTCTTAATGAACACGGAGTTCCACGAGTCTGGGCCTGGGGCAGAGTGCATGGGCGTGTCATTTATTGCCTTTTCGAAGTCTTGTGGTGTTAGGATAATATTAGAAATGTTTGAAGTGACCAAATTTTGAGTCTTAGTCATAAAAAAAAATAATTTAGACTGTCGATCCTTAGTCTGTTTAACGGCTCACTGAACACTGACTCGCACTGGGGCTTTAATATCCCACTCATTTTTTTTTTACTGTCATCTGTGTAAGTCCCATCTCGTTTAAGAAGGGGCCCAATCCTGGATGTTGTTTTCGCCTTAGATTTGGCATGAGAAAAAGTATTTCGGGTTTCTTTCAATTTTATTGATGGGTTAAGTTCTTCCTGAGATTGTCCCTTGTGAGATTCCTTAAGCTTAAGTTCGATATTTGCTGTTTCTCTTACCAGTGCCTCCCTTCATATTTCAGATATACTGGCCTTTCTCAGAAGCTCTGTGATTCTTTGCCTTTGCCTGTATAGGGAGCATCTCTCTCTTTCTAGTTTACATCTCCTTTTTCTTTATCTTAATGGAATGTGCCTTGAGCAGACTTCAACTGCCACAGAGTTAATTTTTTTCTAGGCAAAGGCTCAGATCCGTGTTGATTAGGATATCTTTCCAGCTTGTTTCATTTATCACATGGTTGACTTGTTCCCAGTGTATGTTTTTGTTACTGAAGTTGAATTTTGTGAAGACACCCTCATAACTGATCACATTTTGCTGGTTAGGAGTACTGCACATACATGACTGTACCTCTGTTATGTAGTGATCTGAGTGTATTATCTTTGATATGGTTATATTACGTATCAGATCGTCGTTGTTGGTGAAGATGAGGTCCAGTGTATTTTCTAGTCTTGTAGGCTCTATTATTTGCTGGTTTAAAGTGAATTTGGTGCAGAGATTTAATAGCTCGTGTGTGTTTGAATTTTCATCTGAGCTGCCTTCTTGGGTGATCTCTGTTAAAATATTATTTGCTACACACCTCCATTTTAGGTGTCTCAAGTTGAAATCTCCCAGTAGCAAAATGTTTGGGGCAGGAGTTGGGAGATTTTTCAGACAGTGGTCAATTTTCAAAAGCTGTTTCTGGAATAGCTGTAAAGTTGCATCTGGCGGCTTGTATAAAAACCACAATGACAAGGTTTTGGTTTTCGATCTCAACTGCTAAAACTTCAACTATATCATTTGATGTGTTTAGTAATTCTGAGCAAATGAGCGACTCTGTGACGTACAAGCCAACCCCCTCCCCCCTTGTTGTCTGTTTATTCTGTCGCATCCGCATAGGTTATAACCTGGGATCCATATTTCGTTGTCAAAATGATGGTGTATGTTGGTCTCTGTGAAAGTCGCAAACATTACATTTGACTCCGTGAGCAGTCCCTTGATGTAAGATATTTTGTTGTTTGTTGATGGCTTTAGATCCTGTATATTTGAAGAGGTAAATGTTGTTATAATGATGGAATTTAGGGGGGCTTTGTTTGCTGGTTTTAATATCTGTTGTTCTTTAGTGGAGGCCAATGACCGTCCCTACACTCCAGAAGTGTTTTCATTTGGAGTAGGATTTCTGTCATTTCTTGTCAGTCTCTTTTTTCTTCCTGGCACTAAAGAAACCTCTGGAGAGATTTTTGCAACCACAACCAGGTGAGTATACACACACACACACACACACACACACACAGCTGTGTGGACCTGTATAGGGCTGACTATACACAGGAAGGACTGGAGCCGAAGGTTCACCACCAATAAACTGCAATCTGAGGAAGTTATTGTATCCAACAAGGAAAAATAAAGAATATACCAACGTCAGTTAAAAAAGGAAGGGGAGCAGATAAGGAATGGAGTGAGAGTAACTGATGGTGGGAGGGTTTAGGTGCAAGAGGGAACAAGAGTTGGGAAAAATGTTTAATATTTTTTGCAACAGATGTGGAAGGTAGAGGATGTATCTGCAGATATCAGGGAATGGTAGAGATAGACTGCAGCTATGAGGGAAAGGTATCAGGGAATGGTAGAGATAGACTGCAGCTATGAGGGAAAGGTATCAGGGAATGGTAGAGATGGACTGCAGCTATGAGGGAAAGGTATCAGGGAATGGTAGAGATGGACTGCAGCTATGAGGGAAAGGTATCAGCTGCAGCTATGAGGGAAAGGTATCAGGGAATGGTAGAGATGGACTGCAGCTATGAGGGAAAGGTATCAGGGAATGGTAGAGATGGACTGCAGCTATGAGGGAAAGGTATCAGGGAATGGTAGAGATGGACTGCAGCTATGAGGGAAAGGTATCAGGGAATGGTAGAGATGGACTGCAGCTATGAGGGAAAGGTTCATATCCCGGAAGAGGATCTGAAGAGGTCACTAGAGCCTATAAAGGAAAGGGATAAGAGGATGGGAGAAGGAACAGTAATAACAGATGAGGGGACTGGAAGAGGAGGAGCAAACAATGGCCCTTGCGGGGATGCTCTCAGGAAACCACAAGTGCAGGAGATTATAAGAGGAACAACAAAGGAATTGCTAAAATAAAGATGCAGAAATATGGAAGGAAAGTAAGCAGATATATATATATATATATATATATATATATATATATATATATATATATATATATATATATATATATATATATATATATATATATATATATATATATATATATATATATATATATATATATATATATATATATATATATATATATATATATATATGCAATAAGATCACAGTAAACAGGTGGTTTCGGAATATGCAAAACAACCACTCTGAAAAAATAGAGAAATTCCAAGCGCTTTCGTGACTACTCACATTATCAAGGAACTATGAAAGTAAAGCATACAAGGAAGCTATATAAGGGGTCAGGCCAGCACCTCACTATCAGATCCCACAACGGTTAAACACCTGACGCGCGCCGACCCAACTTGGATAGGTCCTTTGCACAACTCACCCCACAAACTATTCCATGTATAGGTTACTAAGAACAGGTGAAAGAGGATTTCCCATTGCCATACCAAACTTCTGAGTGCAAAATTTGTATTTAATGATAAATTTTACACTCAGAAGTTTGGTATGGCAATGGGAAATCCTCTTTCACCTGTTCTTAGTAACCTATACATGGAATTTTTTGAAACAAGGTTACTTAACACAATCCTCCCTAATAGAGCTAAATGGTTCAGATATGTTGATGATATTTTGTGTCTTATGCCCAAAAATGTAGATATACACCATTTCCTTGGAAAATTAAATAGCTTAGCCCATTCTATAAATTTACTGTTGAGTTTGAAGAAAATAACTCATTGCCTTTTCTAGATGTTTTAATTATTAAAGGTAATAATGAATTCAAATTTAAAATTTACAGAAAACCTACAAATAACTGTTCCTATGTCCAGTATTATTCCTCGCATCAAGATAGAGTCAAACTGTCTGTTTTTTCATCAATGTTTCTGAGAGCTTTACGAATTTGTAGTCCTGAGTTCATAGATGAGGAAATATCCAAAATTTATGAAATACGTAATGATTTAAAATACCCAAGAAATGTAATTGATAAATCTTTTAAAGTTGCTAGAAATACTTTTTACAATCCAAAAAGGGACAACCAGCCTTATTCAACTAAAAATATGTTGGTTCTCCCTTACCATGAAAACTTGGTTGATATGCCTTCTCTTCTTAAGACTTTTAATATTAAAGTTGTATTCAAAAATCTTGATACAGTAAAAAAACTTTTGATAAAGAATTCCCCCCAAAATGCTGATGGATGTGTCTATAAGATTCCTTGTAAAATTTGCGATAAAGTTTATTACGGTCAAACTGGTAAAAATCTCGAACTAAGATTAAAACAACATAAATATAGCATTAGAACTGGACAAGATTCCAATGCTCTATTTATTCATGTAAGAGATTTTAACCATCCAATTGATTTTCAAAAAGTTGAGAAAGTAGTATCAGCAAGTCCATGGTCGACAGGAATATAATTGAATCTTGTTTCATAAAAAGCAGTTTTGACAATAATATGAATATTTCCTTTGGTTTATATAAATTAGATCCATTTATAATTAATAGAACTTGGGAAGAATTTAATAATACACTGGACAAATAATTTTTAAATTTTCTTGGGTAGAATAGTTTGTGGGGTGAGTTGTGCAAAGGACCTATCCAAGTTGGGTCGGCGCGCGTCAGGTGTTTAACCGTTGTGGGATCTGATAGTGAGGTGCTGGCCTGACCCCTTATATAGCTTCCTTGTATGCTTTACTTTCATAGTTCCTTGATAATGTGAGTAGTCACGAAAGCGCTTGGAATTTCTCTATTTTTTCAGAGTGGTTGTTTTGCATATATATATATATATATATATATATATATATATATATATATATATATATATATATATATATATATATATATATATATATATATATATATATATATATATATAGAGAGAGAGAGAGAGAGAGAGAGAGAGAGAGAGAGAGAGAGAGAGGAAGAAAAGAGGAGGTCGCCGATTAACCATTAGCTTCAGGAGGCTGAAGGGAGGATTCAGGATGAAATATTGAAGATGGACGAACAGGAGATGAAACATATCAATTTACCAATTAGAGGGGAAAGAAATACGTCCATTCAAATTGACCCTCACAACAGTAATATCACGAGATGGGATCATGCAATGGAAGTCACAGTTGAGATAGAGTGTGCCTCAACTGGAACAGAACGAGAAAGGATCAGAAACAACTGAAAATATAAAGACATCAGAGACAGGAAGGAGAGTTAGGGCTTGCATCGACAAACATGGAAGCTCACCCTCAAGAGGAACACCAGACATACCTATATACAGACCCTTTTCAAGACCTCTTCTCTCTCCCACCCCAAATACAATAACAAAACGAAGCCACAGTCGCCTCATCCCACTTCTTTCAGACGCCCACATCTCCCACCGCACAAGTTCCTTACCTTAACTCTCAGACCCCCCATGTCTACCTTCACCCCCAACCTCCAAGATCCAAGATCCTTGCCCCCATCAGGGTAAAAAAAAAACTCCATGTACTAGGACCAGGAATTCAGAAATCAGCAAAAAAACACACAGTAATAGACAAGAATCTTAAAGTATGGTACATCAATGCAGATAGAATAATAAACAAGAGTAGCTGAGGCATTCCCAGACATAACAGCACTGAGAGACAAAACTCAGGGAGATGATAACAGATACAGTCTTCCCTGCTGGATATCAGATCTTCAGGAAATACCGAGGGAACAGAGGTGGAGAAGAGAGAAATGGGCAGAGAGGAGGCAGATGAAAAGTACAAAGCAATGGTGGATACACTGAACCCTATATTGACTTAAAAATTGCATTTGTTTCTGTAAACCACAATATCTGCTGAAAATAGAACATAATAGAATCGTAGATCATGCACTCACTTTCATAAAGATTGTTAACTATAGCATTTATGTAAATCAAATTAATAAAACAACGATCGAGTAGTAATTTTAAGTCTAGCCAAAATGTTTTGCATAACCAAGAGCTTTCTGCAAAGTATGCCAATACTGTCTACTAATGATATATCAATTACCCACAGTGCTTTTAAGAAATAAACATTACTCTGGTCAACAATGGTTTTAGGACAGGTGTTTTTAGTGGAAAAATTTGGGACGCTGAATTCACATCTGAATTCGGTGCTGTGAAGGCTTACTCAGCCCTGTAACAACTTCAGACAGTATTACCAAGGCTGGCTCCTCCTCAGGAAAATTAGTGAATAGAAAAAGAAATAATAACAGACAAACATAAACACTTTATTATATAGAAAATATAAAACACTTAAACATGAAATATTAATCCTACATTTAAAGAAAATGAAAAATGAAAAATATAAATGATAACTGAATTCAACGCTAACATATATAGGGGTGTCTGGTGTTGGTGACACTGAGTGTTGAAATCGTAGCCGTTGCCGATGATGGGGGGGGGTGTCGCAGGTGTTGGTTACAACCCAATGGCTAGTTCTTCACAGTATAGCCTTGAGTATTCTATCCCGATGACAGGAAAGCAGGTTCTTTACCGCTGCAATGATGTGGGGTTACGTCCTGCAATTTCATACAGGTGCTCAGGTAATTAAATCCAAAAAGGGGAAGTCTCAGGACGTTAGTCCATCTCCATCAGTTCTGCTCGTTGATTGGCAGGTGACCCTCTCTGTCATCCAAGCTGGAAAGATAGACAGGTTACCCACTGCTTAAACAATCACTCTCCATGATAAGTACAATACCTAAAAGATGTGGTGATTATTACAACAGTCAACTTAGAGCAAGACTGAAAAGACTAAGTTTATTATTGGTCAAAAGTGAAGCTTTCAACCAATAAATCCACTAGAATACAAGGCAGGAATGTACTTACAGTAGTGCTGAGAGCTGTGAGTCTAGTGATTACTGTTTGGACCGGAGCTCCACACGTCACCTTTCGGAGGGGGGGGGAAGAAGGAGGGGAAGGGATAGCGGGAGCTAGACTGACCCTACCTTAACAAGCAGCCGGCAGTCAAACTATCACTTTCAGGGTGAGGGAAAAAAGGCGGGAATAGCGGGAGCTTGACTTACCCTACCTTAACAAGTAGCCAGCAATGAAACTATTGTTACTATATACTCCCTCGCTACTCCTATCTATTGAACTTTTCCCTCACACTCCCCCGTACCAAGACTTATAGTCAAGGAGTATAAGAAGAATAGGTGAGGAAAAAGTTCTAACATATGGAAGTCGCATAAGGCAAGAAATCTTCTACTGACTGTCATGACTTAACCAGTCAGAGAAATAATTGGATGAACCATTGATATACACAATATGGAACTTAAAAGCCTGGAGTGCCAATGTCCACCTCAAGAGGCGACTGTTGGTTCCCTTAAAAGTTTCTAGGTATATCAAAGGTTTGTGGTCCGTTTCTAAAATGAATTCTTTTCGCAGCAAATAAAATTTAAGTTTGGAGATTCCCCACACAAGGGCCAAACATTCCATTTCTATGGTGGAGTATCTCGTTTCTGTGGGAAGGAGTTTCCGGCTTAGGAAGCATACAGGGAAGGGAGTACCATCATGGTATTGTAGTAACACTGCACCTAAGCCAGTATTGGAGGCATCAGTTCTTAAACAAAATGTTTTATTAATATCTGGAATCTTAAGTATAGGGTCTTTCGAAAAGATACTTTTAATCTCATTAAACTTTTCCCGAGCTACATCAGAAAGTTCAAGAGGTTCCTTCACAGACTTTTTAAGGAAGTCGGATAAGATGCCTGTAAGATCAGTAAGGTTCGGGATAAACCGTGCACAAAAATTTACAGAACCAAGAAAGCTACGCATGAGCTTCTTGGTTTTGGGGAATTTATATTGTAATAAAGCTTTGATCTTACTGGGGAGAGGCTGCAGAGAGTTATTAGAAAGTATCAGTCCAAGATATCTAATCTTGTTATACCCAAGGAAGCATTTCGTCGGCTTGGCAGTGAGGCCATGTGAGCGTAACCTACGCAAAACTGATGTTAATTTTTGGATATGTTCGCCCCACGTGGATGTCATTACGTAAATGTTATCAAAATAAACTGAAACATTTGGCATATTACCCAAGACCTTTCTCATCAGTCTCATCAGCACAGGCAGTTGCCAGACCGAAGGGCATAGTTCTATATTGCATCAGTCCTTGGTGAGTAGGAAAAGCGGTGTACTGCTTAGAAGAAGGATCTAACATTACTTGATGATATGCCTGCGCAATATCAATCTCTGAAAAGAAGGAAGCGTCATAAAATTTGTGTAGATCGCTATCTATTAAGGGCATAGGCTCAGCATCCCACCGAGTTATAGCATTAAGGCCTCTGAAGTCAATAGCAAGTCTATATGAATTATCCTCCTTCTTAACCATGACTACTGGTGAACAATATGAAGATACTGAAGGTTCAATGATCTTCAGTTTTAATAATTTGTCTACCTCTCGGTCAAATGCATCCCTAAGGTGAACTGGAACTGGGTATAATTTTCGTTTGATAGGATTGTCCGTCACTAAGTCAATCTTATGGACTACCGTGGAGGTAACACCTGGAATATCAGTAAAGACGTCTGAAAAGTTACTCACACATTGAAGTAGTTCATGTCTCTTATGGTCATCCAAAGATTCATTAATATTAATGTTGGTTGCGTCCGAGTGGTCAAGAGTCACCAAGTCATGTAGTTCTTCATCATAGTCTAAGTTAGAGGTGTCAATTACGCACACCTTACATTCTTCAGTTATCTTATCAAGTTCGTGTGGAAAAACTAAGTCAAAGTTATTAAGGCAGTTAACCGAATTTCTCCGGTAATATTTCTTAAGGATGTTGATATGATAAAGCTTAGGTTTCCCCTTGACTTCTATGAGGTAGTCAACTTTCCCACAAATTTTTAATACTTTATATGGACCTTTCCATGCTACTAATAATTTATTTGACTTGATCGGCAAAAGTACAAGAACTTCATCCCCTACTTTAAAACTTCTCCTCTGACTTTTGAAATCAAAATAGGTTTTGTAGTGGTCCATTGACAAGCTTAGGTTTTTCGAAACTATGTCAGAAGTCTCCTCAAGTTTGGATCTAAGGTCAAGGAGAAACTGGTAAGAAGACTGAACCTCAGCACTCATCTCATTAGTCCATAAGTCATGAAGGATGGACAATGGGCCTCTGGCCTGTCTACCGTAGAGAAGTTCAAAAGGTGAAAACCCTAAAGAGTCACTGGGAAATTCCCTCATGGCAAACAAAGCACAGGGTAGGTAACAATGCCACTCGTTAGGTTTAAGGGAGCAAAGTTTCCTTAAAATGGACTTGAGAATCGAATGCTGGCGCTCAATCCTCCCATTACAGCTGGGATGATAGGGTGTGGTGAAGAGAGGCTTCACTCCCAGAAGTTGGTATAGATGTTGCATTAAGTCAGATGTGAACTGTGTCCCACGGTCAGACAAAATTTCTCTAGGGATGCCCACTCTGGAGAAGATGGACAAAAGGGCTTCAGCCACCTCTGTAGTAGTTATGGTCTTTAAGGGTATGGCTTCAGGAAAACTCGAAGCATAATCAACTAATGTTAATATATATCTATGTCCCCCAGATGAAAGTGGAGATAAAGGACCAACGATGTCAATAGCTACTCTTTCAAACGGTACCGTAAAGATAGGCATTTTGACCATAGGTACTCGCCTGGTACCTCGGGAGGATGACAGTTGGCAAACTTTACACGATCTACAATAGGTAGTGACATCTGAGGACATTTTTGGCCAAAAATAGGTTTCCCTAATTTTATTTAAGGTTTTACGATGCGAGAAATGTCCGGCCACTAGCAGGTCATGAGCCATTTTAAGAACAGTCTCTCTGCATTGACTTGGAACAACTAAGATGGAATAGTCTGTCTCATCTGAATTTAATTTGAATACTGACTTGTACAAGATACCTTTTATATATTTAAATTTAAATGAAAAGTTTTTCCTTTGGATAACTTGATTTTGTTTAGCGGCATTATGGCAATTCTGAAGAGAAGGGCAATTACGTTGTAAATTGACAAAGGAGTCCTTCGATATATCTAAAGGCTTAAAGTCAGGGAAAATCAAAGGATGGACAGTAGGAGAAGCCTGGGCTTTGGTCTGAGCCATAGTCAAGACATTTATGGTATCGGAGGTGATATCTTCACTTTCATCTAATACGTGAACCGGTGATCCTACTACCTCGCTTTCGAGAGTAGCATCACTGGTTTTTAATCCCACATGAATCTCGCGAGACATTGTCTCATCTGAACTTTCGAGGGGCTTCTCTGACTCTACAGGAAGAGGATCTGAAACACTTATGTCCACCTTTGGTGATGAAAGGTCAACCTCAGAAGGAAGAATGGCACCTTTTACATTACCTATTAGTACGGAGCAAGAAGTGATGGGAGCTAGTACGGCTTAAGACCAACCTGTGAACCATTTAGACCTAATGTAACAACGGATGGTAAGAAAAGTGTCTGTACGGCCCAAGTAGTCTGAAAGTATAGCAGAGGAATGAGTTTCTTTAAGGTTAGGGAACAGCTTATCAGAAATGACTATACATGTGCATCCAGTGTCTCGTAAAATGGTAGATACATTAAGTCCATTAACTGTTCCTGAACAGAAGGGTGCTTGGTTATTACAGTCTTTAAAACATCTTCCAACGTTTTGGACCTTCTTAGAAGGACAATCTGGACGTTTATGTCCCTTAACACCACACAAATGACAAACAGGAAAAAAAGAAGTCATTTTACTTTCCACTAGAGGCTTTGATTTCTTAAGGTCTGATGAACCCTTGCCCTTAGGGTTCGATCCCTTTAGGTCTTTATAGGAATTGTGAGCCTCAGCATACAGGTCAGCAGCCTCAGCAACTTCCTCAGCTTTAATCAGGTTACATTCTCTGATGAATGTTCGTATCTGATGAGGAAGAGCTGCCAGGAACTGGTCAGCAACCATGAAGTCTCTAAGAGATTCATAAATGCGATCAGTTCCTGAACTCCCTATCCAAAAGTCGAACAAACGAAAGAGTGTTACCTGTAACTGCTGAAAGTTCTGGCCCGACTGTAAGGTGGCATACCTGAAATCTTTCCTGTAAGAATTTGTTTTTTTTTATATGCTTTAAGGATTGCCTTCTTCAGTAGGTTATAATTACATATGATATCCTGCGACAAAGTTGCATAGATATTCAAGGCTGTGCCAGAAAATAACATTCCTAACCTGGTAGCCCAGGTGTCAGCAGGCCATTCACAGAGGGTAGCGGTATTTTCAAACCTGATAATGTATGAAGTTATGTCTTCCCCCTCTGTGAAGGGAGGTAAATTAGGTGTTGGAATATGTGCACTGACTGCACGTTGTTCCATTACTCCTTCCTCTAATTGTTGTTGTGTAAGAGTTAACTTTTTATTTTCTAATTCAAGGCGAGATTTTTCGAGCTCGTGATCCTTTTCTCTCTCTATTAACTTATGTTCTCTTGCTTTTTCCTCAACTTCTCTATCCTTTGCTCTTTCCTCAAGTTCTCTTAATATAACCTGTTCCTCACGTATCTTAGCTTGTTCCTCACGTATTTTAGCTTGTTCCTCACGTTCCCTATCCTTTGCTCTTTCCTCAAGTTCTCTTAATTTAACTTGTTCTTCACTTACTCTAGCTGTCTCCTCACGATCAGGTCTATCATGCTCCTTTTTGTCTTCTCTCTCTCTTTCTAACTGTCTTTCTTGGATTTCTTTCTCAATTCTCTCTCTCTCCTTTTTCTCTTCTCTTTCGATTCTCTGTCCTTTTCTTCTTCTCTTTCTATTCTCTCTCTCTCTCCTTTTCTTCTTCTCTTTCCCTTTCTAACTGTCTTTCTTCTCTCTCAATTCTCTCTCTTTCAAGTCTTTCCTGGATCTTAGCACTAATAAAAGATTCTAAATTTTTCCGTTATTCTTAACTTACTTCCAGCGTTCATCCAAAACTGGTATTCCTCCATGCTTGCAAGAATAACTTAAACTATCAGGGGAAATGAAACGGGTATTAAAGAAAACGGAGGGTTCAATTCCTGCTCTGCTCAAACTATAAATAAACCAGAGGGCTCGATCCCTGCTTCAATTAAACAATATGCATTAATTAAAACGAAGGGTTCTATGTCGGCTCCGAGCAAACAGTAGGTAGAATGGGGTCACTTGACCATCCAATCTTCTCACCAACAAATCAAGAGTGTCCTATGACAGTTCCCTTGATATAATAAAGAGCTCAATGAAACAAATTGTCACTGGAAAATCTCGGGTCCCTAGAGTCTAATCCTCCAAAGTGTTTCAAGCTCACACAAAAATAGATGGCAGAATTAACTAGTATTCCTGCCTTGACTTGACTTACAATAAATTGAGACTAACAATCACCAAATCTTTTAAATACCTGTACTGTAGTCCTACCATAGAGAATGATTACTCATGGCTGGTGGTAACCGCCTGTGGCATGCGGCATTGAAGTTCCAATGGTAGATTCGAGATGGAGTTGAATCTTGATTCAGTCGAGGCTTACTCAGCCCTGTAACAACTTCAGACAGTATTACCAAGGCTGGCTCCTCCTCAGGAAAATTAGTGAATAGAAAAAGAAATAATAACAGACAAACATAAACACTTTATTATATATAAAATATAAAACACTTAAATATGAAATATTAATCCTACATTTAAAGAAAATTAAAAATTAAAAATATAAATGATAACTGAATTCAACGCTAACATATATAGGGGTGTCTGGTGTTGGGGACACTGAGTGTTGAAATAGTAGCCGTTGCCGATGATGGGGGGGGGGTAGGTGTTGGTTACAGCCCACTGGCTAGTTCTTCACAGTATAGCCTTGAGTATTATATCCCGATGACAGGAAAGCAGGTTCTTTACCGCTGCAATGATAAGGGGTTACGTCCTGCAATTTCATACAGGTGCTCAGGTAATTAAATCCAAAAAGGGGAAGTCTCAGGAAGTTAGTCCATCTCCATCAGTTCTGCTCGTTGATTGGCAGGTGACCCTCTCTGTCATCCAAGCTGGAAAGATAGACAGGTTACCCATTGATTAAATAATCACTCTCCATGATAATTACAATACCTAAAAGATGTGGTGATTATTACAACAGTCAACTTAGAGCAAGACTGAAAGGACTAAGTTTATTATTGGTCAAAAGTGAAGCTTTCAACTAATAAATCCACTAGAATACAAGGGAGGCATGTACTTACAGTAGTGCTGGGAGCTGTGAGTCTAGTGATTACTGTTTGGACCAGAGCCCCACACGTCACTTTTCGGAGGGGGGGGGAAGAAGAAGGGAAAGGGATAGCAGGAGCTAGACTGACCCTACCTTAATAAGCAGCCGGCAGTCAAACTATCACTTTCGGGGTGGGGAAAAAAGGTGGGAATAGCGGGAGCTTGACTTACCCTACCTTAACAAGTAGCCGGCAATGAAACTATTGTTACTATATACTCCCTCGCTACTCCTATCTATTGAACTTTTCCCTCACAGGTGCCAACAGGAAAAGTTTGTGAAACAGTCCCATAGTGAATGATTTCACCAAGACAGTCATCATGGAGAAGAAATCTCAGAGTAACATGACGATCAGTATGATGGCGGACTACTGCTGGACTCTACTGCAGGAGAACCATACTGAATTCAAGCGAAAAAACCTGTAAACTTTGTTATCGTGAATATGTTTATGTGACTGTAAGGAAATTTCTATCAGTTTTGCTAAGCGTATACAGTATATAATGAGTTTACGTTTAGAAAATTCAGTTTTGGTCAGTGTATGTACCACACACATCTTGCATAAAATATTACTTATGGTTACTAGGTACCGTACATCATGTTGTTCTGCAACCTTAAATAGCCAAAATACTGATATTAAATTATTAAATAGCCAAAATACTGATATTAAATTATTAAACAGCCAAAATACTGATATTAAATTATTAAATAGCCAAAATACTGATATTAAATTATTAAATAGCCAAAATACTGATATTAAATTATTAAATAGCCAAAATACTGATATTAAATTATCAAATAGCCAAAATACTGATATTAAATTATTGAATAGCCAAAATACTGATACTAAATTATTAAATAGCCAAAATACTGATACTAAATTATTAAATAGCCAAAATACTGATACTAAATTATTAAATAGCCAAAATACTGATATTAAATTATTAAATAGCCAAAATACTGATATTAAATTATCAAATAGCCAAAATACTGATATTAAATTATTGAATAGCCAAAATACTGATACTAAATTATTAAATAGCCAAAATACTGATACTAAATTATTAAATAGCCATAATACTGGTATTAACTATCGTGATAGAGGGTGAATAAGGTCAGATTCGTTATCAGCACAACGAAGCTAGCTTAAAGCAACCGTCTTGGTTTCTGAAATGGATAATAAATTAAATTTTGTTGTCTAGTGTTATTATTATTATTACTTGTTTCTTCTAGGATTTAATACTGTATAATAGCAGCTCCTTTTAAGGCGAACAACACTGCGGACATTGAAAATGTACAGAGAACCTTCACTGCTCGTACCCCACAAGGGGAGTTCCTGGACGCTGGTGAGAGGCTCTTGATCTAGGGAATTGGATCTGTGCTCCAGTTCCCTGAACTGACCCTGAATACTTTCCATCTCCCCTCCCCCACAGGTGCGGTATAATCTTACGAGTTTAGCCCTCCCTCATGATTATAATAATTATAATCTGAACACGGTGAAAAAAATGCTCCAGGTTAAAAGCAGGAGTGCCATGAGTACGCCAAGAGATAACACCGTAAGTGTAAGGGGCCCACGACTTGTCATCACCTTTCCTTGAAATATAAAGGATTTACTCACAAATCTCTAGGAGTCATCGAGAACGCCTCGATGAATTTTTTCATGTTCCTGATCAGCCGAACTGTGATTTGTACGTTGGACTGAGTGCGACTATTAGAAACTGCCTAGTTGGTCAGTCGTTGATCCACTAGGAGGCCTGGTCTGGGACCAGACCTCTGGATTTTCCTCAGATAACTTAATTATCAGACGACGCTGAGTCTGTAAGATCTTGCGAGACATTTTTCCAAATTATTTTAAACTAAGGAAAACTTTACAATAATATTACGAACATAAGGTTGTTAAATCACAATGAAAGCAACCTGTGATCTATTTGCCTATGTTTTCCAGCAGATGCAACAAAATGTACGCGCACACATATAAAACAGTGCGAGACTCAAAATAATGGTAGAAAGGACACACTGGAAGAAAAGTAAATGCAAAATAAGTTATTAACACTGAAACAAATGAAATTAACAAATGCAACAATTAAACGATTGAAAACTGGCAGTGTTTGTGTTAGAAGTTTCACGAAAACTAAGAGGAATTACCTAGATACTGATGGGAGGTAATGCCTGATGAGCTGACCAGGTGATGAGCTGACCAGGTGATGAGCTGACCAGGTGATGAGCTGACCAGGTAATGAGCTGACCAGGTGATGAGTTGACCAGGTGATGAGCTGACCAGGTGATGAGCTGACCAGGTGATGAGCTGACCAGGTGATGAGTTGACCAGGTGATGAGCTTACCAGGTGATGAGCTGACCAGGTGATGAGCTGACCAGGTGATGAGCTTACTAGGTGATGAGCTGACCAGGTGATGAGCTTACCAGGTGATGAGCTTACCAGGTGATGAGCTTACCAGGTGATGAGCTTACCAGGTGATGAGCTTACCAGGTGATGAACTTACCGGGTGATGAGCTTACCAGGTGATGAACTTACCAGGTGATGAGCTTACCAGGTGATGAGCTTACCAGGTGATGAGCTTACCAGGTGATGAGCTGACCAGGTGATGAGCTGACCAGGTGATGAGCTTACCAGGTGATGAGCTTACTAGGTGATGAACTTACCAGGTGATGAGCTTACCAGGTGATGAGCTTACCAGGTGATGAGCTTACCAGGTGATGAGCTGACCAGGTGATGAGCTGACCAGGTGATGAGCTGACCAGGTGATGAGCTGACCAGGTGATGAGCTGACCAGGTGATGAGCTGTCCAGGTGATGAGCTTACCAGGTGATGAGCTGACCAGGTGATGAGCTGACCAGGTGATGAGCTGACCAGGTGATGAGCTGACCAGGTGATGAGCTTACTAGGTGATGAACTTACCAGGTGATGAGCTTACCAGGTGATGAGCTTACCAGGTGATGAGCTTACTAGGTGATGAACTTACCAGGTGATGAGCTTACCAGGTGATGAGCTTACTAGGTGATGAACTTACCAGGTGATGAGCTTACCAGGTGATGAGCTTACCAGGTGATGAGCTGACCAGGTGATGAGCTTACTAGGTGATGAACTTACCAGGTGATGAGCTTACCAGGTGATGAGCTGACCAGGTGATGAGCTTACTAGGTGATGAACTTACCAGGTGATGAGCTTACCAGGTGATGAGCTTACTAGGTGATGAACTTACCAGGTGATGAGCTTACCAGGTGATGAGCTTACCAGGTGATGAGCTTACCAGGTGATGAGCTTACCGGGTGATGAGCTTACCAGGTGATGAACTTACTAGGTGATGAACTTACCAGGTGATGAGCTGACCAGGTGATGAGCTTACTAGGTGATGAACTTACCAGGTGATGAGCTTACCAGGTGATGAGCTTATCAGGTGATGAGCTTACCGGGTGATGAGCTTACCAGGTGATGAACTTACCAGGTGATGAGCTTACCAGGTGATGAGCTTACCAGGTGATGAGCTTAGCAGGTGATGAACTTACCAGGTGATGAGCTTACCAGGTGATGAGCTTACCAGGTGATGAGCTTACCAGGGGATGAACTTACCAGATGATGAGCTGACCAGGTGGTGAGCTGACCAGGTGATGAGCTTAAGTAATTGAATGAGTCAGTTGGACGACCTCACATGATAAAAACAGTCGACCTCATGAGACTTAATGAGTATAACGGACGACCTTCGTGAATCTGACGAGTCTGACGGACGATCTCGTGAGTATGAATATTCTGATGGACGATTTCAGGATCATGACGTACGACTCTTGTGTTCTACTTGCGATATTGTAAGTATGATTCATATGAAGAATGACCTAGTGAGTATGATGAGTATTACATCGTGAGTACGATTAGTGTAATGGACAAGCTTATGAGTATGATGAGTTAGTTATATGAACGACCTCTTGAGAATGAGTATGATTGTTAATATAGTGAGAATGTTGAATTTGATCAAGGACCTCGTGAGTATGATAAGAATGATTAACGGTCTCGCGAGGATGACTTAGTAAATCGTGATTAAGATTAGGAGGTCAAGTGACGTAGTGAAAATGATGAGAATGACCTCGTGAGTATGATGAACATGACTTAGGCTGTCATGAGTATGAGAAATATGACTTATGATTGCATGAGGATGAAGAATAAAGCAACATAGTGTATATAACGGTGGCTCTGGTGGCCTGGTGGTTAACGCTCTCGCTTCACACGGCGAGGGCCTGGGTTCGATTCCCAGCCAGAGTAGAAACATTGGACGTGTTTCTTTCCACCTGTTGTCTATGTTCCCCATCAGTAAAATGGGTACCTGGGTGTTAGTCGACTGGTGTGGGTCGCATCCTGGGACACTGACCTAAGGAGGCCTGGTCACAGACCGGGCCGCGGGGGCGTTGACCCCCGGAACTCACTCCAGATAAACTCCAGATAACGAGAGAGAAGCAACACTATCCAGGCAGCAGCGTCTACAGAGAATCTTGGCGGCTGGAATTAACTTCCTGGAAAAAATTGTAAACGTTAATGGGTTTTAAATAGGGTAGTTAAACAGAGCTAAATTGCGCTCCTTCCCCGCAAAGTTTGCCAAGTCTTCTGACCTAATTGAAAACTGTAAATGAATTAGAATTTGAATCATCTCACTTAAACGTGATACGGAAATCATTATGCTCGACTTTCAACATAGTTTACGCCAGGATAAGACTTGAGAAGGAACACAGAATTTTAAATTTAATTTATGATAAGGACATGTTGGTTGGGGTAGACGGGCTGATCCCAAATCTTCAAAAAGGACACAGCCGCTATGTCTCATTTATCAACCTGTCGGTTGTATGCACCATTTATCTACCAGGATATCGATACACTCTCCTCTTCCTTGGATCGTATTTGATTACCAAAAAGTCCCCAAGGGCTGATTGCGTCTTACGGGTTTAGAGCTTTTCTTATCGCAGAAGCGATACGAGAAATTTGGATTTTTTTTCAGTAAGTATTTTATTAAAAATTTTCTGAAAAAATCGGTATAAAGTTGTATAATATTTAAGGGATAACAAGGATTGACAGAGTCACTCTCTGTGGAGACCAGTGTGAGTCCTCCCGTCTGTGTGGAGACCAGTGTGAGTCCTCCCGTTTGTGTGGAGACAAGTGTGAGTCATCCCGTCTGTGTGGAGACCAGTGTGAGTCCTCCCGTCTGTGTGGAGACCAGTGTGAGTCCTCCCGTTTGTGTGGAGACCAGTGTGAGTCCTCCCGTCTGTGTAGAGACGAGTGTGAGTCCTCCCGTCAGTGTGGAGATCAGTGTGAGTCCTCCCGTCTGTGTGGAGACCATTGTAAGTCCTCCCATCTGTGTGGAGACCAGCGTGAGTCTTCCCGTCCGTATGGAGACCATTGTAAGTCCTCCCGTCTGTGTGGAGACCAGTGTGAGTCCTCCCGTCTGTGTGGAGACCAGTGTGAGTCCTCCCGTCTGTGTGGAGACCAGTGTGAGTCCTCCCGTCTGTGTGAAGACCAGTGTGAGTCCTCCCGTCTGTGTGGAGACCATTGTGAGTCCTGTGAGTGTGAGTCCTCCCGTCTGTGTGGAGACCAGTGTGAGTCCTCCCCGTGTAGAGACCAGTGTGAAGACCAGTGTGAGCCCTCCCGTCCGTGTGGAGACCAGTGTGAGTCCTCCCGTCCGTGTGGAGACCAGTGTGAGTCCTCCCGTCCGTGTGGAGACCAGTGTGAGTCCTCCCGTCCGTGTGGAGACCAGTGTGAGTCCTCCCGTCCGTGTGGAGACCAGTGTGAGTCCTCCCGTCTGTTAGGAAACCAGTGTAAGTCCTTATATCTGTGTGGAGACCAGTGTGAGTCCTCCAGTATGTGTGGAGACCAGTGTGAGTCCTCCAGTATGTGTGGAGACCAGTGTGAGTCTTCCCGTCTGTGTGGAGACCAGTGTGAATCCTTCCGTCTGTGTTGAGACCAGTGTAAGTCCTCCGGTCTTTGTGGAGACCAGTGTGAGTCCTCCCGTCTGTGTGGAGACTAGTGTGAGTCCTTTCGTCTGTGTGGAGACCAGTGTGAGTCCTCCCGTCTGTGTGGAGACCATTGTGTGTCTTCCCGTCCGTGTGGAGACCAGTGTGAGTCCTCCCGTCTGTTTGGAGACCAGTGTAAGTCCTCATATCTGTGTGATGACCAGTGTAAGTCCTCCCTTCTGTGTGGAGACCAGTGTAAGTCCTCCCGTCTGTGTGGAGACCAGTGTTAGTCCTTCCGTATGTGTGGAGACAAGTATGAGTCCCCCGTATATGTGGAGACCAGCGTGAGTCCTCCCGTCTATGTGAAGACCAGTGTGAGTCCTCCCGTCTATGTGAAGACCAGTGTGAGTCCTCCCGTCTGTGTGGAGACCAGTGTGAGTCCTCCCGTCTGTGTGGAGACTAGTGTGAGTCCTCCCGTCTATGTGAAGACCAGTGTGAGTCCTCCCGTCTGGGTGGAGAGCAGCGTGAGTCATGCCGTCTGTGTGGAGACCAGTGTGAGTCCCCCGTCTGTGTGCAGACCAGTGTGAGTCCTCCCGTCTGTGTGGAGCGTGAGTCCTCCAGTATGTGTGGAGACCAGAGGGAGTCCAGGAGACCAGTGTGAGTCCTCCGTCGTGTGGAGACCAGTGTGTCCCCCGTCTGTGTAGAGACCAGTGTGTCTGTGCGGTGAGTCCCCCGTCTGTGTGGAGACCAGTGTGAGTCCTCCCGTCTGTAAGTGGAGACCAGTGTCTTCCGTCTGTGCGGTGACCAGTGCAAGTCCCCAGTCTGTGTGGAGACCAGTGTGAGTCCCCCCGTCTGTGTGGAGACCAGTATGAGTTCCCCGTCTCTGTGGAGACCAGTCTGAGTCCTCCCGTCTGTGTGGAGACCAGTGTGAGTCCTCCCGTCTGTGAGGAGACCAGAGTGAGTTTCCCGTCCGTAAGTGTCTGAGACCAGATCAGTGTAAGTCCCCCCTTCTCTGTGGAGACCAGTGTGAGTCCCCCCGTCTGTGTTCAGACCAGTGTGAGTCCCCCGTCTGTGTGGAGACCAGTGTGAGTCCCCCGTCTGTGTGGAGACCATTGTAAGTCCTCCCGTCTGTGTGGAGACCAGCGTGAGTCTTCCCGTCCGTATGGAGACCATTGTAAGTCCTCCCGTCTGCGTGGAGACCAGTGTGAGTCCTCCCGTCTGTGTGGAGACCAGTGTGAGTCCTCTCGTCTGTGTGGAGATCAGTGTGATTCCTCCCGTCCGTGTGGAGACCATTGTAAGTCCTCCCGTCTGTGTGGAGACCAGTGTGAGTCTTCCCGTCCGTGTGGAGACCATTGTAAGTCCTCCCCTCTGTGTGGAGACCATTGTAAGTCCTCCCGTCTGTGTAGAGACCAGTGTGGGTCCTCCCGTCCATGTGGAGACCAGTGTGAGTCTTCCCGTCCGTGTGGAGACCAGTGTGAGTCCTCCCGTCTGTGTGGAGACCATTGTAAGTCCTCCCGTCCGTGTGGAGACCAGTGAGAGTCCTCCCCTCCGTGTGGAGATCAATGTGATTCCTCCCGTCCGTGTGGAGACCATTGTAAGTCCTCCCATCTGTGTGGAGACCAGTGTGAGTCTTCCCGTCCGTGTGGAGACCATTGTAAGTCCTCCCCTCTGTGTGGAGACCATTGTAAGTCCTCCCGTCTGTGTGGAGACCAGTGTGAGTCCTCCCATCCGTGTGGAGATCAGTGTGAGTTCTCCCTTCTGTGTGGAGACCAGTGTGAGTCTTCCCGTCCGTGTGGAGACCATTGTAAGTCCTCCCGTCTGTGTGGAGACCATTGTAAGTCCTCCCGTCCGTGTGGAGACCAGTGTGAGTCCTCCAGTCCGTGTAGAGACCAGTGTGAGACCTCCAGTCCGTGTGGAGACCAGTGTGAGTCCTCCCGTCCGTGTGGAGACCAGTGTGAGTACTCCCGTCCGTGTGGAGACCAGAATGAGACATCCCGTCCGTGTGGAGACCAGTATAATTCCTCCGGTCTGTGTGGAGACCAGTGTGAGTCCTCCCGTCTGTTTGGAGACCAGTGTAAGTCCTCATATCTGTGTGGAGACCAGTGTGAGTCCTCCCGTCTGTGTTGAGACCAGTGTAAGTCCTCCGGTCTTTGTGGAGACCAGTGTGAGTCCTGCCGTCTGTGTGGACTCCATTGTAAGTCCTCCCGTCTGTGTGGAGACCAGTGTGAGCCCTCCCGTCTGTGTGGAGCCCAGTGTGAGTCCTCCCGTCTGTGTGGAGACCAGTGTGAGTCCTCCCGTCTGTGTGGAGACCATTGTAAGTCCTCCCGTCTGTGTGGAGACCAGTGTGAGTCTTCCCGTCCGTGTGGAGACCATTGTAAGTCCTACCGTCTGTGTGGAAACCATTGTAAGTTCTCCCGTCCGTGTGGAGACCAGTGTAAGTCCTCCCGTCAGTGTGGAGACCAATGTGAGTCCTCCCGTCAGTGTGGAGACCAGTGTGAGTTCTCCTGTCTGTGTGGAGACCAGTGTAAGTCTTCCCGTCCGTGTGGAGACCACTGTAAGTCCTCCCGTCTGTGTGGAGACCATTGTAAGTCCTCCCGTCCATGTGGAGACCAGTGTGAGTCCTCCCGTCCGTGTGGAGACCAATGTGAATCCTCTTTTCCGTGTGGAGACCAGTGTGAGTCCTCCCGTCCGTGTGGAGACCAGTGTGAGTCCTCCAGTCCGTGTAGAGACCAGTGTGAATCCTCCAGTCCGTTTGGAGACCAGTGTGAGTCCTCCCGTCCGTGTGGAGACCAGTGTGAGTCCTCCCCTCCGTGCGGAGACCAGTGTGAGTCCTCCCGTCCGTGTAGAGACCAGTGTGAGTCCTCCAGTCCGTGTGGAGACCAGTGTGAGTCCTCCCGTCCGTGTGGAGACTAGTGTGAGTCCTCCCGTCCGTGTGGAGACCAGAATGAGACATTCCGTCCGTGTGGAGACCAGTATAATTCCTCCGGTCTGTGTGGAGACCAGTGTGAGTCCTCCCGTCTGTTTGGAGACCAGTGTAAGTCCTCATATCTGTGTGGAGACCAGTGTAAGTCCTCCCGTATGCTTTGGAGATCAGTGAGTCCTCCCGTCTGTGTGGAGACCAGTGTGAATCCTCCCGTCTGTGTTGAGACCAGTGTAAGTCCTCCGGTCTTTGTGGAGACCAGTGTGAGTCCTTCCGTCTGTGTGGAGACCAGTGTAAGTCCTCATATCTGTGTGGAGGCCAATGTAAGTCCTTCCCTCTGAGTGGAGACCATTGTAAGTCCTCCCGTCTATGTGGAGACCATTGTAAGTCCTCCCGTCTGTGTGGAGAACAGTGTAAGCCCTTCCGTCTGTGTGGAGACCAGTGTGAGTCCTCCCGTCTGTGTGGAGACCAGTGTGAGTCCTCCCGTCTGTGTGGAGACCAGTGTAAGTCCTCCCGTCTGTGTGGAGACCAGTGTTAGTCCTCCCGTCTGTGTGGAGACCATTGTAAGTCCTCCCGTCTGTGTGGAGACCAGTGTGAGTCCTCCCGTCTGTGTGGAGACCATTGTAAGTCCTCCCGTCTGTGTGGAGACCAGTGTGAGTCCTCCCGTCTGTGTGGAGACCAGTGTGAGTCCTCCCGTCTGTGTGGAGACCAGTGTGAGTCCTCCCGTCTGTGTGGAGACCAGTGTGAGTCCTCCCGTCTGTGTGGAGACCAGTGTGAGTCCTCCCGTCTGTGTGGAGACCAGTGTGAGTCCTCCCGTCTGTGTGGAGACCAGTGTGAGTCCTCCCGTCTGTGTGGAGACCATTGTAAGTCCTCCCGTCTGTGTGGAGACCAGTGTGTCCCCGTGTGGAGACCAGTGTCCCTCCCGTCTGTGTGGAGACCAGTGTGAGTCCTCCCGTCTGTGTGGAGACCAGTGTGAGTCCTCCCGTCTGTGTGGAGACCAGTGTGAGTCCTCCCGTCTGTGTGGAGACCAGTGTGAGTCCTCCCGTCTGTGTGGAGACCAGTGTGAGTCATCACGTCTGTGTGGAGAGCATGTAAGTCCTCCCGAGACCAGTGTGAGTCCTCCCGTCTGTGTGGAGACCAGTGTGAGTCCTCCCGTCTGTGTGGAGACCAGTGTGAGTCCTCCCGTCTGTGTGGAGACCAGTGTGAGTCCTCCCGTCTGTGTGGAGACCATTGTAAGTCCTCCCGTCTGTGTGGAGACCAGTGTGAGTCTTCCCCTCCGAGTGGAGACCATTGTAAGTCCTCCCGTCTGTGTGGAGACCATTGTAAGTCCTCCCGTCTGTGTGGAGACCAGTGTGAGTCCTCCGTCCGTGTGGAGACCAGTGTGAGTCCTCCCGTTCGTGTGGAGACCAGTGTGAGTTCTCCCGTCTGTGTGGAGACCAGTGTGAGTCTTCCCGTGTGTGTGGAGACCATTGTAAGTCCTCACGTCTGTGTGGAGACCATTGTAAGTCCTCCCGACCGTGTGGAGACCAGTGTGAGTCCTCCCTCCGTGTGGAGATCAATGTGAGTCCTCCCGTCCGTGTGGAGACCAGTGTGAGTCCTCCCGTCTGTGTGGAGACCAATGTGAGTCCTCTCGTCCGTGTGGAGACCAGTGTGAGTCCTCCCGTCCGTGTGGAGACCAGTGTGAGTCCTCCAGTCCGTGTAGAGACCAGTGTGAGTCCTCCAGTCCGTGTGGAGACCAGTGTGAGTCCTCCCGTCCGTGTGGAGACCAGTGTGAGCCCTCCCGTCCGTGTGGAGACCCGTGTGAGTCCTCCCGTCCGTGTGTAGACCAGTGTGAGTCCTCCAGTCCGTGTGTAGACCAGTGTGAGTCCTTCAGTCCGTATGGAGACCAGTGTGAGTCCTCCCGTCCTTGTGGAGACCAGTGTGAGTCCTCCCGTCCGTGTGGAGACCAAAATGAGACATCCCGTCCGTGTGGAGACCATTATAATTCCTCCGGTCTGTGTGGAGACCAGTGTGAGTCCTCCTTCGTCTGTCTGGAGACCAGTGTAAGTCCTCATATCTGTGTGGAGACCAGTGTAAGTCCTCCCGTATGCGTGGAGACCAGTGTGAGTCCTCCCGTCTGTGTGGAGACCAGTGTGAATCCTCCCGTCTATGTTGAGACCAGTGTAAGTCCTCCTGTCTTTGTGGAGACCAGTGTGAGTCCTCCCTTCTGTGTGGAGACCAGTGTGAATCCTCCCGTCTATGTTGAGACCAGTGTAAGTCCTCCGGTCTTTGTGGAGACCAGTCTAAGTCCTCATATCTGTGTGGAGGCCAATGTAAGTCCTTCCCTCTGAGTGGAGACCATTGTAAGTCCTCCCGTCTGTGTGGAGAACAGTGCAAGCCCTTCCGTCTGTGTGGAGACCAGTGTGAGTCCTCCCGTCTGTGTGGAGACCAGTGTAAGTCCTTCCTTCAGTGTGGAGACAATTGTAAGTCCTCCATTATGAGTGGAGAACAGTGTAAGACCTCCGGTCTGTGTGAAGTCCAGTGTAAGTCCTCCCGTCTGTGTGGAGACCAGTGAAAATCCTCCATCTGTGTGATGAGCAGTGTAAGTCCTCCCTTCTGTGTGGAGACCAGTGTGAGTCCTCCCGTCTGTGTGGACACAAGTGTGAGTCCTCCCGTCTGTGTGGAGACTAGTGTGAGTCCTCCAGTCTGTGTGGAGACCAGTGTGAGTCCTCCCGTCTGTGTGAAGACCAGTGCGAGTCCTCCCGTCTGTGTGGAGACCAGTGTGAGTCCTCCACTCTGTGTGGAGACCAGTGTAAGTCCTCCCGTCTGGGTGGAGAGCAGCGTGAGTCCTCCCGTCTGTGTGGAGACCATTGTAAGTCCTCCCGTCTGTGTGGAGACCAGTGTGAGTCCTCCCGTCTGTGTGGAGACCAGTGTGAGTCCTCCCGTCTGTGTGGAGACCAGTGTGAGTCCTCCCGTCTGTGTGGAGATCAGTGTGAGTCCTCCCGTCTGTGTGGAGACCATTGTAAGTCCTCCCATCTGTGTGGTGACCAGCGTGAGTCTTCCCGTCCGTATGGAGATCATTATAAGTCCTCCGTCTGTGTGGAGACCAGTGTGAGTCCTCCCGTCTGTGTGGAGACCAGTGTGAGTCCTCCCGTCTCTGAGGAGATCAGTGTGAGTCCTCCCGTTTCTGTGGAGACCATTGTAAGTCCTCCCGTCTGTGCGGAGACCAGTGTGAGTCTTCCCCTCCGAGTGGAGACCTGTGTGAGTCTTCCCGTCTGTGTGGAGACCAATGTGAGTCCCCGTCTGTGTGGAGACCAGTGTGAGTCCCCCGTCTGTGTGGAGACCAGTGTGAGTCCCCCGTCCTGTGGAGACCAGTGTGAGTCCTCCCGTCTGTGCGGAGACCAGTGTGAGTCCTCCCGTCTGTGTGGAGACCAGTGTGAGTCCTTCCGTCTGTGCGGGGACCAGTGTGAGTTCTCCCGTCTGTGTGGAGACCATTGTAAGTCCTCCCGTCTGTGTGGAGACCAGTGTGAGTCCTCCCGTCTGTGTGGAGATCAGTGTGAGTCCTCCCGTCTGTGTGGAGACCAGTGTGAGTCCTCCCGTTTGTGTGGAGACCAGTGTGAGTCATACTGTCTCTGTGGAGACCAGTGTGAGTCCTCCCGTCTGTGTGGAGACCAGTGTGAGTCCTCCCGTTTGTGTGGAGACCAGTGTGAGTCATCCCGTCTGTGTGGAGACCAGTGTGAGTCCTCCCGTCTGTGTGGAGACCAGTGTGAGTCCTCCCGTCCATGTGGAGACCAGTGTGAGTCATCCCGTCCGTATGGAGACCAGTGTGATTCCTCCGTCTGTGTGGAGACCATTGTAAGTCCTCCCGTCTGTGTGGAGACCAGTGTGAGTCTTCCCGTCCGTGTGGAGACCATTGTAAGTCCTCCCCTCTGTGTGGAGACCATTGTAAGTCCTCCCGTCTGTGTAGAGACCAGTGTGGGTCCTCCCGTCCATGTGGAGACCAGTGTGAGTCTTCCCGTCCGTGTGGAGACCATTGTAAGTCCTCCCGTCTGTGTGGAGACCATTGTAAGTCCTCCCGTCCGTGTGGAGACCAGTGAGAGTCCTCCCCTCCGTGTGGAGATCAATGTGATTCCTCCCGTCCGTGTGGAGACCATTGTAAGTCCTCCCATCTGTGTGGAGACCAGTGTGAGTCTTCCCGTCCGTGTGGAGACCATTGTAAGTCCTCCCCTCTGTGTGGAGACCATTGTAAGTCCTCCCGTCCGTGTGGAGACCAGTGAGAGTCCTCCCCTCCGTGTGGAGATCAGTGTGAGTTCTCCCGTCTGTGTGGAGACCAGTGTGAGTCTTCCCGTCCGTGTGGAGACCATTGTAAGTCCTCCCGTCTGTGTGGAGACCATTGTAAGTCCTCCCGTCCGTGTGGAGACCAGTGTGAGTCCTCCAGTCCGTGTAGAGACCAGTGTGAGACCTCCAGTCCGTGTGGAGACCAGTGTGAGTCCTCCCGTCCGTGTGGAGACCAGTGTGAGTACTCCCGTCCGTGTGGAGACCAGAATGAGACATCCCGTCCGTGTGGAGACCAGTATAATTCCTCCGGTCTGTGTGGAGACCAGTGTGAGTCCTCCCGTCTGTTTGGAGACCAGTGTAAGTCCTCATATCTGTGTGGAGACCAGTGTGAGTCCTCCCGTCTGTGTTGAGACCAGTGTAAGTCCTCCGGTCTTTGTGGAGACCAGTGTGAGTCCTGCCGTCTGTGTGGACTCCATTGTAAGTCCTCCCGTCTGTGTGGAGACCAGTGTGAGCCCTCCCGTCTGTGTGGAGCCCAGTGTGAGTCCTCCCGTCTGTGTGGAGACCAGTGTGAGTCCTCCCGTCTGTGTGGAGACCATTGTAAGTCCTCCCGTCTGTGTGGAGACCAGTGTGAGTCTTCCAGTCCGTGTGGAGACCATTGTAAGTCCTACCGTCTGTGTGGAGACCATTGTAAGTTCTCCAGTCCGTGTGGAGACCAATTTGAGTCCTCCCGTCCGTGTGGAGACCAGTGTAAGTTCTCCTATCTGTGTGGAGACCAGTGTGAGTCTTTCCGTCCGTGTGGAGACCATTGCAAGTCCTCCCGTCTGTGTGGAGACCATTGTAAGTCCTCCCGTCCGTGTGGAGACCAGTGTGATTCCTCCCGTCCGTGTGGAGATCAGTGTGAGTCCTTCCGTCCGTGTGGAGACCAGTGTGAGTCCTCCCGTCTGTGTGGAGACCAATGTGAGTCCTCTTGTCCGTGTGGAGACCAGTGTGAGTCCTCCCGTCCGTGTGGAGACCAGTGTGAGTCCTCCAGTCCGTGTAGAGACCAGTGTGAGTCCTCCAGTCCGTTTGGAGACCAGTGTGAGTCCTCCCGTCCGTGTGGAGACCAGTGTGAATCCTACCGTCCGTGTGGAGACCAGTGTGAGTCCTCCAGTCCGCGTAGAGACCAGTGTGAGTCCTCCTTCGTCTGTTTGGAGACCAGTGTAAGTCCTCATATCTGTGTGGAGACCGGTGTAAGTCCTCCCGTATGCGTGGAGACCAGAGTGAGTCCTCCCGTCTGTGTGGAGACCAGTGTGAATCCTCCCGTCTATGTTGAGACCAGTGTAAGTCCTTCGGTCTTTGTGGAGACCAGTGTGAGTCCTCCCTTCTGTGTGGAGACCAGTGTGAATCCTCCCGTCTATGTTGAGACCAGTGTAAGTCCTCCGGTCTTTGTGGAGACCAGTGTGAGTCCTTCCGTCTGTGTGGAGACCAGTGTAAGTCCTCCCCTATTGTCTATGTGGAGACCATTGTAAGTCCTCCCGTCTGTGTTCCGTCTGTGTGGAGCCCAGTGTGAGTCCTCCCGTCTGTGTGGAGACCAGTGTGAGTCCTCCCGTCAGTGTGGAGACCAGTCCTCCATGAGTCCCTCCCCTCTGTGTGGAGACCATTGTAAGTCCTCCCGTCTGTGTGGAGACCAGTGTGAGTCCTCCGTCCGTGTGGAGACCAGTGTAAGTCCTCCCGTCTGTGTGGAGACCAGTGTAAGTCCTCCCGTCTGTGTGGAGACCAGTGTGAGTCCTCCCGTCTGTGTGGAGACCAGTGTGAGTCCTCACGTCTGTGTGGAGATCAGTGTGAGTCCTCCACTCTGTGTGGAGACCAGTGTAAGTCCTCCCATATGTGTGGAGACCAGTGTAAGTCCTCCCTTCTGTGTGGAGACCAGTGTAAGTCCTCCGGTCTGTGTGGAGACCAGTGTGAGTCCTCCCGTCTGTTTGGAGACCAGTGTAAGTCCTCATATCTGTGTGGAGACCAGTGTGAGTCCTCCCGTCCGTGTGGAGACCAGTGTGAGTCCTTCAGCCCGTGTAGAGACCAGTGTGAGTCCTCCAGTCCGTTTGGAGACCAGTGTGAGTCCTCCCGTCCGTGTGGAGACCAGTGTGAGTTATCCTGTCTGTGTGGAGACCAGTGTGAGTCCTCCCGTCCGTGTGGAGACCAGTGTGAGTCCTCCCGTTCGTGTGGAGACCAGTGTGAGTCCTCCCGTCTGTGTGGAGACCAATGTGAGTCCTCTTGTCCGTGTGGAGACCATCGTAAGACCTCCCGTCTATGTGAAGACCAGTGTGAGTCCTCCCGTCTGTGTGGAGACCAGTGTGAGTCCTCCCGTCTATGTGAAGACCAGTGTGAGTCCTCCCGTCTGTGTGGAGACCAGTGTGAGTCCCCCGTCTGTGTGTGAGTCCTCCCGTCTGTGTGGAGACCAGTGTGAATCCTCCAGTCCCAGTGTGAGTCCTCCCGTCTGTGTGGAGACCAGTGTGAGTCTCTGTGTGGAGACCAGTGTGAGTCCCCTGTCTGTGTCCAGAGTGTGTGGAGACCAGCGTCCTCCAGTATGTGTGGAGACCAGTGTGAGTCCTCTCGTCTGTGTGGAGACCAGTGTGAATCCTCCCGTCGGTGTGGAGACCAGTGTAACTCCCCCGTCTGTGTTGAGACCAATGTCAGTCCTCCGTCTGTGCGGTGACCAGTGCAAGTCCCCAGTCTGTGTGGAGACCAGTGTGAGTCCCCACGTCTCTATGGAGACCAGTATGAGTTCCCCGTCCCTGTGGAGACCAGTCTGAGTCCTCCCTTCTGTGTGGAGACCAGTGTGAGTCCTCCCGTTTGTGTGGAGACCAGTGTAAATTCCAGTCTGTGAGGAGACCAGTGTGAGTTTCCTGTCTCTGTGGAGACCAGTGTAAGTCCTCCGTCTGTGTGGTGTCCAGTGCGAGTCCCCCTGTCTCTGTGGAGATCAGTGTAAGTCCCCCCTTCTCTGTGGAGACCAGTGTGAGTCCCCTGTCTGTGTCCAGACCAGTGCATAGCAGTGTGAGCTCTCCCGTCTGTGTGGAGACCAGTGTGAGTCCTCCCGTCTGTGTGGAGACCAGTGTGAGTCCTCATATCTGTGTGGAGACCAGTGTGAGTCCTCCCGTCTGTGTGGAGACCATTGTAAGTCCTCCCGTCTGTGTGGAGACCAGTGTCAGTCCTCCCGTCGGTGACCAGTGCAAGTCCCCAGTCTGTGTGGAGACCAGTGTGAGTCCTCCACGTCTCTATGGAGACCAGTGTGAGTCCTCCCGTCCCTGTGGAGACCAGTCTGAGTCCTCCCTTCTGTGTGGAGACCAGTATGAGTCCTCCCGTCTGTGTGGAGACCAGTGTAAGTCCTCAGTCTGTGAGGAGACCAATGTGAGTTTCCTGTCTCTGTGGAGACCAGTGTAAGTCCTCCGTCTGTGTGGTGTCCAGTGCGAGTCCCCCTGTCTCTGTAGAGATCAGTGTAAGTCCCCCCTTCTCTGTGGAGACCAGTGTGAGTCTCCCTGTCTCTGCGGAGACCAGTGTGAGTCCTCCCGTCTCTGTGGAGACCAGTGTGAGTCCTCCCGTCTGTGTGAAGACAAGTGTGAATTCCCGTTTGTGAGGAGACCAGTGTGAGTCCTCCCGTCTGTGTGGAGACCAGTGTAAGTCCTTCCTTCAGTGTGGAGACAATTGTAAGTCCTCCATTATGAGTGGAGAACAGTGTAAGACCTCCGGTCTGTGTGAAGTCCAGTGCAAGTCCTCCCGTCTGTGTGGAGACCAGTGAAAATCCTCCATCTGTGTGATGACCAGTGTAAGTCCTCCCTTCTGTGTGGAGACCAGTGTAAGTCCTCCCGTCTGTGTGGAGACCAGTGTTAGTCCTTCCGTATGTGTGGAGACAAGTATGAGTCCCCCGTATATGTGGAGACCAGTGTGAGTCCTCCCGTCTGTGTGGAGACAAGTGTGAGTCCTCCCGTCTGTGTGGAGACTAGTGTGAGTCCTCCACTCTGTGTGGAGACCAGTGTAAGTCCTCCCATATGTGTGGAGACCATTGTAAGTCCTCACGTCTGAGTGGAGACTATTGTAAGTCCTCCCGTCTGTGTGAAGATCTGTGTGAGTCCTCCCGTCTGTGTGGAGACCAGTGTAAGTCCTTCTGTCCGCGTGGAGAGCAGTGTGAGTCCTACCATCTGTGCGTCTGTGTGGAGACCAGTGTGAATCCTTCCATCTGTGTTGAGATCAGTGTAAGTCCTCCGGTCTGTGTGGAGACCAGTGTGAGTCCTCCCGTCTGTGTGGAGACCAGTGTAAGTCCTGCCGTCTGTGTATAGACCAGTGTAAGTCCTCCGGTCTGTGTGGAGACCAGTGTGAGTCCTCCCGTCTGAGTGGAGACCATCGTAAGGCCTCCCGTCTGTGTGGAGAACAGTGTAAGACCTCCGGTCTGTGTGGAGACCAGAGTGAGTCCTCCCGTCTGTGTGGAGACCAGTGTGAGTCCTCCCGTCTGTATGGAGAACTGTGTGAGTCCCCCGTCTAAGGGAAGACCAGTGTGAGTCCTCCAGTCTGTGTGGAGACCAGTGTGAATCCTCCAGTATGTGTGGAGACCAGTGTGAGTCCTCCCGTCTGGGTGTAGAGCAGCGTGAGTCATGCCGTCTGTGTGGAGACCAGTGTGAGTCCCCTGTCTGTGTCCAGACCAGTGCATAGCAGTGTGAGCCCTCCCGTCTGTGTGGAGAGCAGCGTGAGTCCTCCAGTATGTGTGGAGACCAGTGTGAGTCCTCCCGTGTGTGTGGAGACCAGTGTGAATCCTCTCGTCGGTGTGGAGACCAGTGTAAGTCCCCCGTCTGTGTAGAGACCAATGTCAGTCTTCCGTCTGTGCGGTGACCAGTGCAAGTCCCCAGTCTGTGTGGAGACCAGTGTGAGTCCCCACGTCTCTATGGAGACCAGTATGAGTTCCCCGTCTCTGTGGAGACCAGTCTGAGTCCTCCCTTCTGTGTGGAGACCAGTGTGAGTCCTCCCGTTTGTGTGGAGACCAGTGTAAATTCCAGTCTGTGAGGAGACCAGTGTGAGTTTCCTGTCTCTGTGGAGACCAGTGTAAGTCCTCCGTCTGTGTGGTGTCCAGTGCGAGTCCCCCTGTGTCTGTGGAGATCAGTGTAAGTCCCCCCTTCTCTGTGGAGACCAGTGTGAGTCCCCTGTCTGTGTCCAGACCAGTGCATAGCAGTGTGAGCCCTCCCGTCTGTGTGGAGAGCAGCGTGAGTCCTCCAGTATGTGTGGAGACCAGTGTGAGTCCTCTCGTCTGTGTGGAGACCAGTGTGAATCCTCCCGTCGGTGTGGAGACCAGTGTAACTCCCCCGTCTGTGTTGAGACGTAAATTCCAGTCTGTGAGGAGACCAATGTGAGTTTCCTGTCTCTGTGGAGACCAGTGTAAGTCCTCCGTCTGTGTGGTGTCCAGTGCGAGTCCCCCTGTGTCTGTGGAGATCAGTGTAAGTCCCCCCTTCTCTGTGGAGACCAGTGTGAGTCTCCCTGTCTCTGCGGAGACCAGTGTGAGTCCTCCCGTCTCTGTGGAGACCAGTGTGAGTCCTCCCGTCTGTGTGAAGACAAGTGTGAATTCCCGTCTGTGAGGAGACCAGTGTGAGTTATCCCGTCAGTGTGGAGAGCAGTGTGAGTCTTACCGTCTTTGTGGACACTAGTGTGATTCCTCCCGTTTGTGTGGAGATCAGTGTGAGTCCTACCGTGAGTGGGGAGACAATTGTGAGTACCCAGTCTGTGTGGAGACCAGTGTGAGTCCCCCGTCTGTGTGGAGACCAGTGTGAGTCCCCCGTCTGTCTGGAGACCAGTGTGAGTCCCCCCGTCTGTGTGGAAACCAGTGTGAGTCCCCCCGTCTGTGTTCAGACCAGTGTGAGTCCCCCGTCTGTGTGGAGACCAGTGTGAGTCCCCCGTCTGTGTGGAGACCAGTGTGAGTCCCCCGTCTGTGTGGAGACCAGTGTGAGTCCCCCCGTCTGTGTGGAGACCAGTGTGAGTCCCCCGTCTGTGTGGAGACCAGTGTGAGTCCCCCGTCTGCGTGGAGACCAGTGTGAGTCCCCCGTCTGTGTGGAGACCAGTGTGAGTGAAGGAGAGAATGTAGATAATGAATCTTAGGATTCATCCATCATCCCAGTAGATAATGTACTCTCAAGTGCTCTTCTTCAATATTTATCTAAGCATCGCTTTGATGACTGCCCAAGAAACTTGTGTAAGTTTTCTTGAATGGCTCCCATGCTCTCCCCTCAGCTTCTTGCAGACTATCATCAGTTTTCTTGAATGGCTCCCATGCTCTCCCCTCAGCTTCTTGCAGACTATCATCAGTTTTCTTGAATGGCTCCCATGCTCTCCCCTCAGCTTCTTGCAGACTATCATCAGTTTTCTTGAATGACTCCCATGCTCTCCCCTCAGCTTCTTGCAGACTATCATCAGTTTTCTTGAATGGCTTTCATGCTCTTCCCTCAGCTTCTTGCAGACTATCATCAGTTTCCTTGAATGCCGCCTATGCTCTCACCTCAGCTTCTTACAGACTATCATCAAAAAATAAGGAGCATTTGGAAACATCTGTGTTTGAAGTCCGATGAAAATACCTACGTATCATCAATTTAGCGTTACTGTCTATGGAAAACTTCTCCTTAAGAGGCACCTAAGTTCTCCCAGCTTCTAATAACATGTTCATTTTTCTACTATAATCTACCTTGTCCATAATTATTATCGCATTTGCTTTGTTTCGTAAGGTGAAGTCTAGTATCTTTCCTTAATTCATGGTATAACTTAACAAATCTTTGATAGCAAATGTGTTGTAGCTCAGACTTCTGGGGAACTTACGTGCCTCATAAGACAGACAAACCCTGCAGCTACTTTATTCAAAGATTTGACGAAGTTTTTAATTAGGCTAAGCTTGATGTGTGAAGGCGGAAGAAGCATGTCCTTTTGACTGACTAATGACATGTGTTGAATATTCTTCACGCCTGCTTTATTCGATTCTCGAATTGACCACCTTCGTTGAACATAGTGCTGCTTTGTATCTCGACTGTTTCACAAGCACAGAAAATAGCAGTACTCTGTGAATCCACCTTGTTGTCAGAAACAACAGATTTTCCACCATAACTTCTCATACTCGATCAGAATGAAAAGTTCGTATATTGTTTCATGTTTCTTTAAAGTCTCAAGCGAGAGCTAAAGTTAGACTTGGTAGGACCTTGCCATTGATAAGGAAGACTGCCTTCACTTATTTTGCTGGAATCGATAAACAAACACCACATTGTAGGATCATGATGATTACTCAACGCATCGAAAAGTTCATTAGCGTATTGATTCTCTAAATTTAAAGTAAGTTCCTAGGCTTTTCTGCAGCTTTTTAAAAAGATTCTTGTACTAGGGAGCAGTTATTTCCACAGGTCCTGTCAGTCCATATTAGGGTTCGAACCAGTACATTTTGCATCAAATAACTTACCATATATAACAACGTTTTTACAGTGTTTTGTGGTGACATTATTTTAGGTTCATCTGCATTTTTAACTGGAATATCAGGTTGTTCAAAGCCTAATGCTCTCCTAAGACTCACTACGTACCTTTTATCATCAATTGCAGACATTCCCTTCGTTTAGATTTGATAGTTCCTTGGATAAATAAAGTTCGTGCATACATTAAGGTCACTTTGAGTAACTACATGTGGTTCCTGGCTATTGACTCCAGTCAGTTCATACTCAATATCTGGATCAGGGGCTGCTGCTGCTTCTTCACCATCTTCCAGGATAATAGTGTTGGAACACGAAGATCCTCTGAATGTTCAGTAGGTAAAATATCAAAAAGAAGACATTGTTTTTTTTTTTTTTTGGGGGGGGGGTTAGATTTTGATAAATTTGGACACTCTTGCGCCACAGAAATATCCATCAGTGGTGAGATCCTTTGGTTCCCTCTACACCATCGAGACGGCAGATGCCTACATGACTTCCTTCCAGCAAACTCCTTGCCTAAGCAATTGGAGTATGTCACACAACGGCCATGAGACTCTCAGGTCTCCAACTTTCTCACCAGAGTAGCAAAAACAGGCTGTTTTCACAAGAGGTGCAATGTTTGGGGACGGCTTTATCGGAGACAAGCTGTCGCTGATGTAACCACAAAGCTTATAACTCGACAGCTGATTATTATTATTATAATCAAGGGGGAAGCGCTAAACTCGTAGGATTATACAGCGCCTGTGGGGGGGGTGGAGGGTATTCAGGCTTAATTCAGGGAACAGGAGTACAGATGTGGTGACGTGTACTTAGCTCAGTGGTGACGTGTACTTAGCTCAGTGGTGACGTGTACTTAGCTCTGTGAAGACCTGTTTGTGTGCTCTCTGTGAATCTGAACCAGGATGCCCTCTCTTGAGCAACTTTACCAGCAGCTGAGAGAAGAGCTCAGAGTTGCTAAGATGGAGATACGGCGATTAACGGAGGAGAACAAGAGGATTCGTAGTAATCCCTCTGTTGTGAGTCCCCAGGTTAAGAGGGGAGCTTGGTCAGTAGCCGGGCAACATGGAACCAAGCTGAAGATCAAGAAAACGGTTGGAGAGGCAGAAACAACGAGAAACCAGAAGACTACCGTGTAAACTTCCAACCCATTCTCGGTGCTACCTGACGAATGTGAGTGTTCTACTGGGAATGCCACAATGAGCACCAAGGAAGGATTGGCAGACGTGAGTAAGACATCCCTAGAAACCCCAACGAAGACCATCGAGAACGTCTTGACGAATTCTACAAGTAGTGTAATGCTACCTGGCGAATGTGAGTCGACTACTCGGAGCATCACGACGGACGACGCCAAGGAAGGTAAAAACATTGTTGTTGTTGGGGATAGCCAGATTAGGTACATGGATAGGGCATTCTGCTTGAAGGATAGGAGTAGGAGGCAGAGAGCGTGTTTTCCTGGGGCTAGGATGAAGGATATTGTTAGCTGTCTGGATGACATCATGAGAGGTAATGGGAGCAATCCTATTATCTGTCTCAGTGCTGGACAGGCAACGATGTTGGCAGACGTAGGAGTGAGGACCTGATTAGCAGGTATAGGTCAGCAATAGAGATAATTAGGAGGAAGGGTGGGAAACCTGTCATATGTGGCATTTTGCCAAGGAGAGGAGTTGGAAATGAATGGTTGTCCAGAGCAATTGGTGTCAATTGCTGGCTGGACAAATACTGTAAGGAAAATGCGGTAACATTCATTGACAACTGGGACCTCTTCTATGGCAGAAATGACATGTATGCCAGGGATGGGGTTCACTTATCTAGGTGTGGGGTGGGAGCACTGGCCAACGCAGTGGAGGGAGCTGTTAGGCCTTTAAACTAGGAATAGTTAGTGGTATGGGTTTTGGCGGGAAAACTGTGAAGTCGCAGAGTAGTAATATGAGTACTAGGAGAACTAGTAATAGGCAAAATGAGGTGGATATTGGAAAACCAGTGGCACTAATTGACAAGGACAGTAATAGGTTTAGTGGAATAACAGAAAGGAGCAGGAAGGGTAAAGAGAGAGGAGGGTCTTTAAATATTTATTACACAAATAGTCGCAGTGCTAGGAATAAGATGGACGAGTTGAGACTAGTTGCTAGTGCAGGTAACATAGATGTATTTGCCATTACTGAGACGTGGTTTAATTCAAAAAGTCGGGACATGCCTGCAGAATGTCACATTCAGGGTTTTAAATTGTTCCAAGTAGATAGAAGTATCGGGAAGGGGGGTGGGGTGGCATTGTATGTCCGAGATCGCTTGAACTGTTGCATAAAAACGGGTATTAAGTCTGAGGTAACACATACAGAATCTGCTTGGATAGAATTTTCAGAGGGGCATGAAAAATTAATTTTAGGTGTGATATACCGTCCCCCAAATTTAGATAGGGACCAGGGGGGACTACTATGGGAGGAAATTGTTAGGGCCACAAGGCACGATAATGTAGTAATTCTAGGAGACTTTAACTTTAGTCATATTGATTGGAATTTCTTGACTGGGAATTTAGAATCATACGACTTCTTAGAAGTAGTTCAGGATTGTTTTTTGAAGCAGTTTGTGACAGAACCTACAAGGGGTAATAACCTGCTTGACTTAGTTCTGGCAAACAACGAATCCCTTGTTAATAATTTGGAAGTTTCAGAGGAACTGGGTGCTAGCGACCACAAATCAATTACATTTAGCATTTATTTATTTATTTATTTATAAATTTTAGCATACATACAGAGGTACAAAAAAATACAGGTAAGAGCAGCATGCCAAAGCCACTTATATGCATAGCATTACGTGCTGGCTTAAAATTAACTTAAGATTAACTAAGCAATGATGAAATCAGTGATAAGACATTATTGTAAACAGATAACTATAAAATACAAATGAGTATTACAAAGACAGGTCATGTGGTTGCATGCATTGCTGTACATTCAGTAGAATGTAGAATGTAGAATGTAGAATGTAGAATGTTAGGTAGTGTATTTAAAAAAAAAAAAAATAAAGTTAGGTTTAACATTTGTGTGATATAATTGTGAGTAACATTTAGGATATACAATTTATATGGTTCAGTTATTCAGTATTTATTTGGTTTTGAGTGAGTAAGTGAACTTTGAGAAGAGACTTGAATTTATAAACAGGTAGTGTTTCTTTTATATTTACAGGTAATGAATTCCAGATTTTAGGGCCTTTTATGTGCATTGAGTTTTTGCATAGCGTGAGATGGACACGAGGAACATCAAAGAGTGATCTGTGCCTTGTGTTATGGTCATGTGTTCTGTTGAGGTTGGCAAGGAGATGTTTGAGGGGAGGGTTAATATCAGAGTTAAGTGTTCTATGTATGTAATAAGTGCAATAATAAGTATGGATGTTTTGTATGGTGAGTAGGTTGAGTGTTTTGAATATTGGTGGAGTGTGCTGCCTGTAGTGAGAATTTGTTATCATTCTAACTGCAGCCTTTTGTTGGGTAATTAGTGGTCTGAGATGGTTAGTTGTTGTTGAGCCCCATGCACAAATTCCATAGGTGAGATAGGGGTAAATAAGAGAGTGATAAAGGGCCAGGAGGGCTGACTGTGGAACATAGTACCGTATCTTCGATAGTATGCCTACAGTCTTGGAAATCTTCTTAGAAATTTGTTGTATATGTGTATGAAATTTGAGTCTATTATCGAGGTGGATTCCTAAGATGGAAGTATGATAGTAGGGATAACTCAGTAACAGTCCCAGATTTTAGCTTAGCAGATTACGATGGGCTTAGAGAACGCTTATCATCTGTTGACTGGGGTAACGAAGAGTGCTATCAATATGACAGTTTTCTGAACACAATACATGCTGCTCAAAAAACGTTTATCCCTTATAAGGAAATTAGATCAAATAGAAATGACCCAAAACGGATGAATAATAGGCTGAAATATCTACTAGGGCATAAGAAAGGAATTTACAGGCGTATCAAAAGAGGTGAGGGTCATCTTATGAATCAGTATATTGACATTAAGAGGGACATTAAAAAGGGGATAAAAAAAGCTAAAAGGGACTATGAAATTAAAGTTGCTAGGGATTCTAAAACTAACCCAAAAAGTTTTTTCCAGGTCTATAGAACAAAAGTCAGAGATAAGATAGGTCCACTTAAAAATAACTATGGGCATCTTACTGACAAAGAGAATGAAATGTGCTCGATTTTAAATAATTATTTTCTCTCGGTTTTTACACAGGAAGACACTAATAATATTCCGGTAATTAATTTTTATAGTGGATCAGAAGAAGATAAATTATGTAACATCACAGTCACTAGTGAAATGGTTGTGAAGCAGATAGACCGACTGAAGCAAAATAAGTCACCGGGTCCTGATGAGGTTTTTTCAAGGGTTCTTAAGGAATGCAAAATGGAAGTCTGTGAACCATTAACTAATATTTTTAATTTATCTCTTCAATCAGGTGTAGTGTCTGATATGTGGAAGATGGCTAATGTAATTCCTATTTTTAAAACAGGGGACAAGTCGTTACCGTCAAATTACCGCCCAATAAGCCTGACCTCAATTGTAGGCAAATTACTAGAGTCAATTATAGCTCAGATTATAAGAAGCCATCTCGATAAGCATAGCTTGATTAATGATACTCAGCATGGATTCACAAGAGGCCGGTCTTGTCTAACTAATTTATTAACTTTCTTCAGTAAAGCTTTTGAGGCTGTTGACCACGATAGAGAATTTGATATTATTTACTTAGATTTTAGTAAGGCATTTGATAGAGTTCCGCACCAAAGACTGTTGAAGAAAGTAGCAGCTCATGGCATTGGGGGAAGGGTGCTCTCGTGGATCGAATCATGGCTCACAGACAGGAAGCAGAGAGTGTCCATAAATGGGGTTAAATCCGAGTGGGGATCAGTAACAAGTGGCGTTCCACAGGGATCAGTCTTGGGCCTGTTGTTGTTTATAATATATATCAATGATCTTGATGAAAGAATTACTAGTGATATGAGCAAATTCGCCGATGACACGAAGATAGGTAGGATAATTGATTCAAACGTAGATGTTAGGGAACTTCAGGAGGATTTAGACAAACTCTACTCTTGGTTAGAAAAGTGACAGATGCAGTTCAATGTAGATAAATGAAAGGTTCTGAAGCTCGGGAGTGTCCATAACCCTAGCACTTATAAGTTAAATAATGTAGAACTTAGCCATACAGATTGCGAAAAGGACTTGGGGGTTACGGTAAGCAGCAACCTTAAACCAAGACAGCAATGCCTAAGCGTACGTAATAAGGCAAATAGATTACTGGGATTTATATCAGGAAGTGTAAGCAACAGAAGTCCAGAGGTCATACTGCAGCTTTATACATGAACATTAAAATGGTATAAAATACCGACAGGTTGTTAGGTAAGACACCTATGCAACAGTTAGGTATCTTTATTTCGAAACGTTTCGCCTACCTAGTAGGCTTCTTCAGTCGAGTACAGAAAAGTTGATAGAAGCAGAAGATACTTGAAGACGATGTAATCAGTCCATCACCCTTAAAGTTTTGAGGTGGTCAGTCCCTCAGTCTGGAGAAGAGCATTGTTCCATAGTATGAAACAATATGGAGATGAAGTGACAGGGTGGAGCCTTATATAGCGCCAGGAGGTGAGACGTAGGTCACTAGAAGAGGTAAGAACGCAGATGTTGGGAGGTCAGGTCCCTCTCAAATCCAGCCGTTCTCACTAGTAGAGGTTGTCGAAGTTGATTGCAGGTCTGTACCAAGATACCCTTGTGTTGCAGTGTCTGACAGATTGAATATTAAAATGGTATAAAATACCGACAGGTTGTTAGGTAAGACACCAGTTAAGTATCTTTATTTCGAAACGTTTCGCCTACACAGTAGGCTTCTTCAGTCGAGTACAGAAAAGTTGATAGAAGCGGAAGATACTTGAAGACGATGTAATCAGTCCATCACCCTTAAAGTTTTGAGGTGGTCAGTCCCTCAGTCTGGAGAAGAGCATTGTTCGAAAGTATGAAACAATATGGAGATGAAGTATGTATGTATGTATAATGTTCGCCAAGATCATTATACATACATTATACACGCACTTGGTCTACCTCTTCTACTCTACACACATCAAACACCAACACACAGACTACAAGCACTTCTCCTTCTACACCCACACTAGACTACAAAACTAACTGTCAACTTGCCACTGCTGCCCACTCTGCGATGGTAATCTCACAAGCTTACCAATCAGACTACTCACATGTCCTTAACCTAATCTTGTCTGCTAACAATCTTCCCTCTTTAATTATCCCTCCTTCCTGCTTCTCTTCCAAGCCTCCTACAACCTCTCCCTCCTTCCTCTCTCCCACCCCCCCACTTCCTACTCCCACCAGCTCTCCTCCTCCCCTACCTCTCTTCACTACTTCTACACCTCCCACCAACACCCCTACTGCTACTGCTACGACCACCCCTCCCCCCACATCCTTACCCACTTCATCCCCTTCCAAAGCTTCCACTTCCTCATACCTTACCAAAACTTCCACTTCCTCTGCATCCACCTTCGCCCACTCCACCACAACCAAAACCTCATCCAGGTCCAACTCCACCTCCTCCAGACAAAATCCACTCAAACCTAAACCTACCCCAACTTCTGACGGACAGACCAAAGAACATAAAAACAGATCCATCTCTTCCTCCCCCTCCAGGAAACGGGTCCGTAGCACCTACAAACACACATCCACTGATGGCACCACTATCACGGGCTTTAATCCAAACTCCTCCCCCGACATTAACTTTGCTAAGACGAAACCATTAAATCACGTTTAAGGTGATTCAGTTCAACGTACGTTCTTACTTTACAATTAGACACCTACTGGCCGAGCTCCTTGAAGCAGAGAGGCCAGATATTGTTTTGCTAAACAGTACCTGCCTCAAAGCCCCTCAATGTATCCGCCATTATGGTTATACTGCACTACAGTCCCCCTATGATCCCCACGATGGGGTTGCCATCCTTGTCAATTCCAACATAAAACATGAATTTCTCCCAATCCCTTTTATTCACCAACACTGTCTTGCGGTCAGAATACACACCCACCTTGGCCCCTTTATCTTTTTCACCACCTATGCTCGCCCAAACACTACTCTCAACATACACGACCTCTCCTTAGTCTTCAACTACACCAACACACCAACTTACCTACTAGCTGACATGAATGCCAAACACACTGCCTTTCATCACACCAGTAACAACCAACTTGGTCACCAATTACTCAACTTCACAAACCATAAACACCTAATTCATCTTGGCCCAGACTTCAATACCTTCTTCAACCACACGGGCCAAGGCAAACCAGACATCATTCTGGCAAACCGAGCCAGCTCTCTATTTCAACATTACATCTCACCTGGCCCTATTACAGGCTCTGATCACATCCCAGCCATCTTACACATCTCCTCCAACCCTATCCTCATTCCAACCACACCTTCATTCTCCTACAAGAACGCTGACTGGGATGCTTTCAAACAACACATAGACAATATTAACCTCACCTATGACTACAACAACAAACCTATCTCTGACATCGATACTCAACTTGATCTCATCCAGGACACCATTACACAAGCAGCCAACATCGCAATACCAAAGAAAACTCACACCACTCGTTATTCCTTCAAACCGTCACTCAGAACAAGAAGACTAATTATCTGCTACCACAACCGCTTCCTCTACAACACACATAGATTTAATCAAGTCCGATTAGATCTCACTTACCTTAGAAACAACATTTTACACAGCCTAGACCAAGACCACAACAATCACTGGTCACGACTAATACAACAAGCGGACAGGCAGCGTGTTAAAAACACTAAAGCCTTCTGGAACTTTATCAAAAAAATCAGAGGCACTACTCCCACCAACAAATTCAAACACATCACCCACAACAACACACACATCTCAGACCCACAGGCTGCTACCAACATCTTCAAACACATCTGGGAGAACATCTTCCACCCTCACCCACCTCGCCCTAACGTTATTCAACACATTCAGAACATAGAACACTGGAACACTGCACACACACAAGAAACAACACCAGACAGCCACATACATCTAGACACTCTTACCTCCTCCCAAGAACTCGACACTCCTTTCACCAACACAGACATTAAAACTCTCCTCAGACACCTTCCTCCAAAGGCTCCTGGTGCCTCTGGCCTAAACCATATTATCCTGAAACACCTTCCTGACTCTATCATTACTGCCTACACAAACCTCCTCAATGCCTCCCTTGCCTCTGGATACTTCCCTTCCCTCTTCAAAGCTGCTACTGCTATCCTCCTTCCTAAACCCAATAAAGACCACTCTGACCCTAGAAACTATCGCCCTATCAGCCTCCTCGAAACTTTAGGAAAACTCTTTGAAAAACTCATTAATCATCGCCTTCGCAGATACCTGGAACATAATTCTCTACTTTCAGATGGCCAGTTTGGCTTCAGAACACACAGATCCACACAGGATGCCATTAACATCATTCTCAACTACATCCACATAAACACAAAACAAAGAAACAGGACAGCCCTGGTTGCAAAAGACGTTGAAAAAGCTTTTGACACTGTGTGGCACGAAGGGCTCAAGTACAAACTCTGCACTAACTTCAACCTGCCTCTCAATACTCGTAAACTCCTCTGCAACTTCCTAGACGGCCGTACCATGAGAATCAAATTCCAAGGCTGTTACTCTGACTACTTCACACTAAATGCTGGAGTACCCCAGGGATCTGTCCTTTCCCCTACCCTCTACATTTTATACACTAACGACATTCCAACACCTGTATACCACAACTCCATCACACTAGCCTATGCAGACGACATTACACAACTTATCACTCATGCCAATATAGATACACTCACACACAAAACACAAAATGAGGTTGACAGGATAGCCATCTGGGAACAAAAATGGAGGATCAAAACCAATGCAGCAAAATCCAGCATTACGTATTTTAACTACAGGAAACGTGATCCTCCATTACCTGTCGAACTCAGAACAGCTGACACCCGCACTTACTTCCCTATCACACAATCTGTCACTGTCCTTGGCGTTAATCTTGACTACCTTCTTCGTTTACACGGACACATTCACTCAAGGCATGCAATAGCTAGTAAGGCCCTTGCGGGCCTCTACAAGCTGAAACATGCCTCTCAACGCACCAAACTACACCTCTACAAATCCCTAATACGTCCTCTGATAACTTACTCTCCTCTAGCCCTCTCTCTTGCAGCAAAAACAAACTTACTTAAACTGCAGCGTGTCCAGAACAAGGCGCTGCGCTGGGTGCTTGATGTCAGATGGGAGGACTTCGCCACAAGCGAGTCTCTCCATGCCCAGTTAGACGTCCCTGCGCTGAATCTGTACTGGAAGAGGCTCAGTGACAGACAGATAGACAAACTTGAGACACGACATGACTACTGGACCTCTCTCCTTGACGAAGACATTCGCAGACCCACAAACCAACACAACCTTTTCTACTCCTTGCATGATCCTGCTCCTAACCCTACTTACAAATAACCTTGGATCCGCTGACAGGTACCTTCTAAGACAGGTACCATTCTCTGACCCACGTTCGCCTTAGCATTTTTGGGTTAAGACATGACTCAGTTCTGCACTCCTCTCTAGCTCTAAACGTCGCAAGTCCCTTACTCCCAGCTCACCCCACCGGAGTCCCAACAGAAGAACCTGAATTTCTCTTTTCAATATCTGTCCCACGATCGCCTTTGCTGCTGGGTTAAGCCCTGGCTCTATTTCTACGACTAAGAACACTCCTCTCCAGCACTATTCTTCGTCTGTCCCGTCTTCCCCGCTCATCCCATTTGGGATCTTACCTGAACTTTCGTTCGTTCGTTCGTTCTTCTGCTTCAGAATCTCCACGACTATGGTGCTGTTCGTACCTACTCCTAGGTTGAGGGACTGATTACCTCATCTTCTGTACATAGTTCTACTATCTTCAAATTATGTCCTAGAATTTGTATTGATAAACTTAAAATAAAGATACTCAGTGTCTTAATCTCATCTTGTGACCTATACTTAACTCGGTGACCTGTACTTAACTCTGTGAAGAAGTGTCTTGTTTGCTCCCGTGGACTGAACCAAGATGCCCTCCATCGAGCAACTTTACCAGCAACTTAAGGAAGAATTGAGGGCAGCGAAGATGGAGATACGGCGATTGACCGAGGAAAACAAGAGGATTCGTAGTAGTCCTCCTGTTTCGAGTCCTCAGGTCAAGAAGGGATCGTGGTCAGTGGCTGGACAGCAGGGGACGACGAAGTTGACGATCAAGAAGACGAATGGAAAGCCAGAAACGATGAAGAAGAAAGAGACTGCTGTGGAAACTCCTGTGGAAACCTCCAACGCATTCTCGGTGCTACCCGACGAATGTGAGTCGACTACTGGGATCGTCACGACGAACGACAACAAGGAAGGTAAGAATATTGTTGTTGTTGGGGATAGCCAGGTTAGATACATGGATAGGGCATTCTGCTTGAAGGACAGGAGTAGGAGACAAAGGGTATGCTTTCCTGGGGCTGGGATGGAGGACATTGTTAGCCGGCTTGACAACATCATGAACGGTAATGGGATCAATCCTATTATTTGCCTCAGTGCTGGAGGCAATGATGTAGGCAAGCGTAGAAGTGAGGATTTAGTTAGAAAGTTCAGGACAGCTATAGACATAATTAGGAAGAAGGGGGGGCGCCCTGTTATATGTGGCATTTTGCCAAGAAGAGGTGTTGGTAATGAATGGTTGTCCAGAGCAATTGGTATTAATTGTTGGCTGGATAAACACTGTAAGGATAATGCAGTACCATTCATTGACAACTGGGACAACTTCTATGGCCGAAATGACATGTATGCCAGGGATGGGGTTCACTTATCCAGGGCAGGTGTGGGTTTTCTTGCTAACTCAGTTGAGGGGGTTGTTAGGACTTTAAACTAGGATTAGTTAGAGGTATGGGTTTAGAAATGATAAATAATGAGTATGGATATATTGACTTATGCTCTGATATTAAGAATCTTAATAGTAACTGTCATGGAGTAACTCTGGGTAATGATAATTTCAGAAATTGTGTAAAAACAAAGATGAATAGGAAAAATGTGCAGAAGAAAAAACATATGATGGTATTTTATGCTAACAGTCGAAGTGCAAGAAATAAAATTAATGAACTACGTTTGGTAGCATGTGCTGGGAACTTTGATATCATTGCATTAACTGAAACGTGGTATGATTTAAAGAGTCGGGATATGACTGCTGAGTGTAATATTCAGGGATTTAAGTTGTTCAATGTGGATAGATGTAATGGGAAGGGGGGAGGAGTTGCATTGTATGTTCGAGAAAATATTAATTGTTGCATAAAAACAGGTATAAAAATAGATGGAGCAGTAACAGAGTCTGTTTGGGTAGAGTTCGTGGAGGGTCAAGAAAAACTAATTCTAGGTGTAATATACCGACCTCCAGGCTTGGATCACGATAGAGGGAGACTTCTTTGGGACGAAATTGTTAGGGCTTCTGGACACAGTAACATAGTCATAGTAGGGGACTTTAACTTTAGTCAAATTGACTGGAATTCTTTGACAGGTAATCTAGAGTCCAGTGACTTTATGGAAACAGTTCAGGACTGTTTTCTGAAACAGAGTGTAACTGAGCCTACCAGGGGTAATAATTTGCTAGACCTAGTCTTGTCAAATAAGGAAACACTCGTGAATAATCTGGAGATCACTGAAGAGCTTGGCGCAAGTGATCACAAATCCATCACTTTTAGCATTAATTGGGAATGCAAGAATAATGATAATACAGTAAAAATCCCTGATTTTCGTTCTGCCGATTATAATGGACTTAGGGAACATCTGTCTAATCTTGATTGGGGTTATCTAGCTAATGATTTTATTGACGATAATCATACTTATGAATATGAAGGGATCTGCTTTTATGATTGTTTTCTTAATAATGTACACAGTGCCCAGAGTATATACATTCCCCAGAGAGAAATTAGGTCTAATAATAACGATCCCAAATGGGTTAACAGGAGGCTAAAGCATCTATTAGGGGAGAAAAGGGGAATTTATAGGCGCATCAGAAGAGGAGAGGTTAACCTTACTGACCAATATGTTCAGCTTAAAAGAGAAGTAAAAAAGGCGATTAGAAAGGCTAAACGTGACTATGAAATTAGAGTTGCTAATGAATCAAAGACTAATCCAAAGGGGTTCTTTCAAGTGTATAGGACGAAGGTGAAGGAAAAAGTAGGACCTCTGAAAACTGGGAATGGACAGCTGACGGATAATGAACTGGAAATGTGTTCCTTATTTAATGACTATTTTTTGTCAGTTTTTACACAGGAAGATGTAAATGAGATTCCAGTAATTAACAATTATTTAGTTCCTGATGAATTTAAGTTAACTAATATTACTGTCACGAGGGACATGGTTATTAAACAGATAGACAAACTGAAACAAAATAAGTCCCCGGGACCCGATGAGTTGTTTTCAAGGGTACTTAAGGAATGCAAGATGGAGCTTAGTCAGCCATTAACGAGTGTATTCAATGCGTCCATCCTTACCAGTGTTGTGCCAGAGTTGTGGAAGATGGCTAATGTGGTTCCTATATTCAAATCAGGGGATAAGTCCACTCCTTCAAATTACCGTCCAATAAGCCTGACATCTATAGTGGGCAAGTTATTAGAATCAATTATAGCTGACATTATCAGAAGTCACCTTGAAGAGCATAACTTGATAAATGAATCTCAGCATGGATTCAAATCTGTATTGATAAAGCCACTGGATGGCGAAACGTCTACAATAAAGATTTTCAGATGTTGCACATGTGTCTTAACTTTCACATTCAACCATCCAGTAGTAAGGGGACCAAAACTGAGCAGCATAATCTAAATGAGGCCTCACTAGTGATGCATAGAGCTGTAAAATAACTTTTGGACTTCTGTTACTTATACTTCTTGAGATAAAGCCAAGTAATCTGTTGGCCTTGTTGCGCACACTAAGGCACTGCTGTCTTGGCTTTAGATTTCTGCTTACCATGACTCCCAAGTCCTTTTCACATTCTGTATGATCAAGCTCTACTTCACCTAGATTATAGCTTCGAGGGTTATTTTCATTACCACATCAGGGCAAGTACCTTACACTTATCCACATTGAACTTCAGCTGCCATTTTTCAGACCAAGACATTAATTTGTCCAAATCGTCCTGGAGTTCATTGATATCCTCCTCAGAGTGAATTATACGGCCTAACTTTGTATCATCAGCAAATTTACTCATGTCACTCGTAATCCCTTCATCAAGGTCATTGATGTAAATTATGAACAAGAGAGGGCCTAAAACTGATCCTTGTGGAACGCCACTAGTGACTAATCCCCATTCAGATTTCACTCCATTAATGGTAACTCTCTGCTTTCTATTGGTAAGCCATGCCTCAATCCATGCTAGAACTTTACCTCCTATACCATGAGCTGCCACATTTCTTAAGAGTCTCTTGTGAGGTACTCTATCGAAGGCTTTACTAAAATCCAAATAAACAATATCATATTCCTTATCACTGTCAACTGCCTCAAATGTTCTATTGAAGAAAGTCAGTAAGTTTGTCAGGCAGGAACGACCTCTCGTGAATCCATGCTGAGATTCATTTATCAAGTTATGCTCTTCAAGGTGACTTCTGATAATGTCAGCTATAATTGATTCTAATAACTTGCCCATTATAGATGTCAGGCTTATTGGACGGTAATTTGAAGGAGTGGACTTATCCCCTGATTTGAATATAGGAACCACATTAGCCATCTTCCACAACTCTGGCACAACACCGGTAAGGATGGAAGCATTGAATACACTCGTTAATGGCTGACTAAGTTCCATCTTGTATTCCTTAAGTACACTGGAAAACAACCCATTGGGTCCCGGGGGCTTATTTTGTTTCAGTTTGTCTATCTGCTTAATAACCGTGTCCCTCGTGACAGTAATATTAGTTAACTTAAATTCATCAGGAACTAAATAATTGTTAATTACTGGAATCTCATTTACATCTTCCTGAGTAAAAACTGACAAAAAATAGTCATTAAATAAGGAATACATTTCTAGTTCATTATCCGTCAGCTGTCCATTCCCAGTTTTCAGAGGTCCTACTTTTTCCTTCACCTTCGTCCTATACACTTGAAAGAACCCCTTTGCATTAGTCTTTGATTCATTAGCAACTCTAATTTCATAGTCACGTTTAGCCTTTCTAATCGCCTGTTTTACTTCTCGTTTAAGCTGAACATATTGGTCAGTAAGGTTAACCTCTCCTCTTCTGATGCGCCTATAAATTCCCCTTTTCTCCCCTAATAGATGCTTTAGCCTCCTGTTAACCCATTTGGGATCGTTATTATTAGACCTAATTTCTCTCTGGGGTATGTATATACTCTGGGCACTGTGTACATTATTAAGAAAACAATCATAAAAGCAGATCCCTTCATATTCATAAGTATGATTATCGTCAATAAAATCATTAGCTAGATAACCCCAATCAAGATTAGACAGATGTTCCCTAAGTCCATTATAATCGGCAGAACGAAAATCAGGGATTTTTACTGTATTATCATTATTCTTGCATTCCCAATTAATGCTAAAAGTGATGGATTTGTGATCACTTGCGCCAAGCTCTTCAGTGATCTCCAGATTATTCACGAGTGTTTCCTTATTTGACAAGACTAGGTCTAGCAAATTATTACCCCTTGTAGGCTCAGTTACGCTCTGTTTCAGAAAACAGTCCTGAACTGTTTCCATAAAGTCACTGGACTCTAGATTACCTGTCAAAGAATTCCAGTCAATTTTGCTAAAGTTAAAGTCCCCTACTATGACTATGTTACTGTGTCCAGAAGCCCTAACAATTTCGTCCCAAAGAAGTCTCCCTCTATCGTGATCCAAGCCTGGAGGTCGGTATATTACACCTAGAATTAGTTTTTCTTGACCCTCCACGAACTCTACCCAAACAGACTCTGTTACTGCTCCATCTATTTTTATACCTGTTTTTATGCAACAATTAATATTTTCTCGAACATACAATGCAACTCCTCCCCCCTTCCCATTACATCTATCCACATTGAACAACTTAAATCCCTGAATATTACACTCAGCAGTCATATCCCGACTCTTTAAATCATACCACGTTTCAGTTAATGCAATGATATCAAAGTTCCCAGCACATGCTACCAAACGTAGTTCATTAATTTTATTTCTTGCACTTCGACTGTTAGCATAAAATACCATCATATGTTTTTTCTTCTGCACATTTTTCCTATCCATCTTTGTTTTTACACAATTTCTGAAATTATCATAACCCAGAGTTACTCCATGACAGTTACTATTAAGATTCTTAATATCAGAGCATAAGTCAATATATCCATACTCATTATTTATCATTTCTAAACCCATACCTCTAACTAATCCTAGTTTAAAGTCCTAACAACCCCCTCAACTGAGTTAGCAAGAAAACCCACACCTGCCCTGGCATACATGTCATTTCGGCCATAGAAGTTGTCCCAGTTGTCAATGAATGGTACTGCATTATCCTTACAGTGTTTATCCAGCCAACAATTAATACCAATTGCTCTGGACAACCATTCATTACCACCACCTCTTCTTGGCAAAATGCCACATATAACAGGGCGCTCCCCCTTCTTCCTAATTATGTCTATAGCTGTCCTGAACTTTCTAACTAAATCCTCACTTCTACGATTGCCTACATCATTGCCTCCAGCATTGAGGCAAATAATAGGATTTATCCCTTTACCATTCATGATGTTGTCAAGCCGGCTAACAATGTCCTCCATCCCAGCCCCAGGAAAGCAAACCCTCTGTCTCCTAGTCCTGTCCTTCAAGCAGAATGCCCTATCCATATATCTAACCTGGCTGTCCCCAACAACAACAATATTCTTACCTTCCTTGTTGTCGTTCGTCGTGACGATCCCAGTAGTCGACTCACATTCGTCGGGTAGCACCGAGAATGCGTTGGAGGTTCCCACAGGAGTTTCCACAGCAGTCTCTTTTTTCTTCATCGTTTCTGGCTTTCCATTCGTCTTCTTGATCATCAATTTCATCGTCCCCTGCTGTCCAGCCACTGACCACGATCCCTTCTTTACCTGAGGACTCGAAACAGGAGGACTACTACGAATCCTCTTGTTTTCCTCGGTCAATCGCCGTATCTCCGTCTTCGTGAGCCTCAGTTCTTCCTTAAGTTGCTGGTAAAGTTACTCAATGGAGGGCATCTTGGTTCAGTCCACGGGAGCACACAAGACACTTCTTCACAGAGTTAAGTACAGGTCACCACTTATAAGCGATGTAATAAACAGTTAAGTCATATAGGCTTTTGGAAAGAGGGATAGACGTGAATTTTACGGTGTATAATTGTTCTTGGGTGGTTATCCTCTAAAATCAGTTATCTAGCTGGTGCCACTCAGTAATTCGTGGAATCCAAGATTGCTGCAAACATTGTCGCTGTGGAAAATACTGTATATATTTACGGAAATACAGTATTTTTTATGTAAATTGATGGGCTATATTGTATTTAATAAAATTATATTATAAAAAATGGGAAGCTCTGCGCCTGCGCAGAGGTCAGACGCCATTTTGATTTTGAATGAGCCAAGATAACGCTAGTGAAAATAAGAAGAATTTTCGTCGCTCTAGAGGTTATATTGGGCTTACACCTCTCAAATAGGAGCCAAAATTTTTGGATGTGCATTTCTGCATAATTTGAGCATCAAATCGATATACGGAACAACTCCAGGAACCTCAGATAAGCTATCTAAATTATGTTTGTAATTCTGGCCAGTATTATCATCATAAATTTAGTTAGAGGGAGGTTTTTGAGTATGATACACAGTAATCTCTAGACTAATTGGTGAGTGTTTTGATTATAAATTCTCCTTCTGTTATATAAATGTGTATATGTAATTATTTATTAATTTTAATATGCAGTCCACAAAATTTATAATAACTTTACCAGAATTCCTGGTGTGTATGTACATTTCATTTGCAATTAATATATGTCTAGAGCAACTTGTGGAGAGATAGATGGTAGGTATCGAAGGGGGACATTTTTGCGACCTAGGTGTCCTAAAAATTCCTACTTGTCTCTGTAACTTTGATAAATAATAATTATCGTTGTTACCATTTACTTGTATGTATGGTATAAACCTTAGTAATAAATACCGACAAGGTGGTTTAGAAAGACATGTAAGCAAACACTAACATATTTATTAGAAAACGTTTCGGTCCTGGGACTTTGATCACTTCTATGTATGTATGCAATGAGATTCATCCAGGTAAATGTAATTTTCCACAGTCACCGATCATGCAAGAATACTATGTCAAATAGATAAATATTAAATTCAGTAATCACATTCTTTCCACAAACCGGCCATATCCCACCGAGGCCAAAAACAAAAACGAGTTTTACAGCTCTATACATCACTAGTGAGGCCTCATTTAGATTATGCTGCTCAGTTTTGGTCCCCTTACTACAGGATGGATATAGACTCATTAGAGAACGTACAGAGAAGAATGACTAAAATGATTTACTGTGTAAGGAACCTCCCGTATGAAGATAGACTCAAAGCCTTAAATCTCCACTCTCTGGAGAGGCGTAGAATGAGGGGAGATATCATTGAAGTGTATAAGTGGATGACGGGCATAAACAAGGGAGACATTAATAAAGTACTGAGGGTGTCAAACCAGGTAAGAACCAGGAATAATGGATTTAAGTTGGATAAATTTAGATTTAGAAAGGACATAGGTAAGTACTGGTTTTCTAACAGAGTTGTAGATGCGTGGAACAGTCTTCCCAGTGGGGTGATAGAGGCTAGGACCTTGGGTAGCTTTAAGAAGAGACTGGACAAACATATGAGTGGGTGGGGCTGGGTTTGATTGGTGTCATTGGGTACGGGAGTTATTTCTAGGGAAGCTTTAGGTAGCAGTCGTTTTGATAAGGACCTGCCTCTCATGGGCAAGTAGGCCTTCTGCAGTGTTCCTCCATTCTTATGTTCTTATGTTCTTTAAATGTAATGATGTATACAGGAGAAGGAGTTACTAACCCCTTCTTCCCGGCATTTTAGTCGCATGTTACGACACACATGACTTAGCCTACTGAGGAAGAATTCTGTTACACTACCATGGAGAATCAAATTTACTGATAAAATTCTCTTGGAGTGACGATCTCCCTTCATACTTTCATGCAGATATAGATGCTTGTAGAATGTCTCCATATAAATCGGATAAATAAAGATGGCTGCCTTCTTTACCATAGAGTTGAGGTTACTGTTATTGAGAGACTCTCCTTCCCAGGAAACTTCACTAAACAGTTTTATTGCTTCATAAAACACTTATATTTTGGATAAGATTCAGGGAACATTAACCAAACATTTTACCAAGTTCCTATAACTCCCACCCAAATAGCTAATGCAATATGATCAACAATAATTGTAATTCTTTTGAATATGTGGATTATATTTGATAAATTAAATTATTTTGCTCATAAAAACTGTAATAACAGACGATATTTCTACTCACAACAACGACTAACTCTTGTAATGCCTCACTAGTGACATGAAAACAAAAGTCATGTTGTTAGGTATACCTAACAACCTGTCGGTATTGTATACCATTTTGATGTTCAAAAGTCATGTTGGAAGCTACAGGATATCGTCTGACTATCACTAAACATTACCCTTAATTAAACCAGTAATTAACATACCGATGAATTACATCCTCTGAAATTTAGTGTATCATTGCTGTGAATGTAATTATCAATATCCATAATAAATTTCTCTTACATTGTGCTTACTTTGGTAATAAACTGCCTAAAGACTGGCGCATCCATCTGTGACAATGGCATCACGCTGCCCAGTTACACGGAGTGAATCCTCTATTAGTTTTTTTCTTAAATAATGGTTGTGTGTTATTGAGCAACTCGTCAAACACTGAGACTGGGACTGGTGTTAGTTGTGTGTTATTGAGCAACTCGTCAAACACTGAGACTGGGACTGGAGCTAGTTGTTTGTTATTGAGCAACTCGTCAAACACTGAGACTGGGACTGGAGCTAGTTGTGTGTTATTGAGCAACTCGTCAAACACTGAGACTGGGACTGGAGCTAGTTGTGTGTTATTGAGCAACTCGTCAAACACTGAGACTGGGCACATGTGCAACTCTTGGGTATCTTTATCGAGGAAACGTTTCGCCACACAGTGGCTTCATCAGTCCATACAAAGGAGAATCTTGAAGAACAGGAGGAGAATGAGGTAATCAGTCCCTCAACCTAGAGTTGATGTGGTCAGTCCATCAATCTGACCACATCGACTCAAGGTTGAGGGACTGATTACCTCATTCTCCTCCTGTTCTTCAAGATTCTCCTTTGTATTGACTGATGAAGCCACTGTGTGGCGAAACGTTTCCTCGATAAAGATACCCAAGAGTTGCACATGTGTCTAATTTATCAACATGTCGGTTCTCTGAACCATTCATCTACAAAACTGAGACTGGGACTGGAGCTAGTTGTGTGTTATTGAGCAACTCGTCAAACACCGAAACTAGGACTGGTGCTAGTTGTGTATTATTGAGCAACTCGTCAAACACCGAAACTGGGACTGGTGCTAGTTGTTTGTTATTGAGCAACTCGTCAAACACCGAGACTGGGACTGGTGCTAATTTATAGATCTGTATGACCATTACATTACATCACGAGCATCTACGAACGCCATAATTCTTGTGAATATTTCTCCGGATTCAAACTACTTAGCAGGACTAACTCATGCTCATTCCTTGGTAAGAAAAAGCCTCCTCCGGCGGGGTTACTGGAATCTCTAAGTCTAGTTTGCTTCTTAGGCATATGGTATATACCCACTTCAATAGTATCATTTACATTTGACCATTCTGAGCATATAAGTTCAGAAACTTTGATCAGAAAGTAGATAGGTGGCCCTTAACATTCATTAGGTCCACGGCTTGATTTCCTATCTTTAAGAGATAAGATTTTCTTCGGATTTTTAACCCCGGAGGGTTAGCCACCCAGGATAACCCAAGAAAGCCAGTGCATCATCGAGGACTGTCTGTCTTATTTCCATTGTGGTCCTCATTCTTGTCCCCCAGGATGCGACCCATACCAGTCGACTAACACCCAGGTACCTATTTGCTGCTTGATGAACATGACAACAGGTGTAAGGAAACACTTCGAAATGTTTGCACTCCGCCGGGAATCGAACCCGGGCCCTCCGTGTGTGAAACGAGAGCTTTAACCATCAGGTTACCGGGGCACCACGAGGCCATTTTTTCATAGTGGAAGGAACAAGTTGACCAGTCGAGTGAATATTGGTCTTGTGCACGGCCTCTGTCCCTGTGCACTCTTTGAGGGCTTCGTATTAAAGCACTCAAATTCTGGTGTAGACATCTTGTGGCAATATTCTTCTCGTAAGAATTCATTATGTTACAGTTTTCTGACCGAGGTTTCCGGCATTTTGAGATGTATTAGACCTTGATAGTACGAAACCTGATTACAAGGTGGTGAAGACTAATTAATATTTTCCCTTTGCATATCTCCTACTGAAAACGAATGAATAATGTATTTGCTGACATTCCTGACCATAACATCGTCATCCTCATCTTTTAAAAAAAACTGAGTACAGTAGAGATAATATGAAGGAAGACTAGAAGACTGGATGGTTCTGGAGCAAATATAAATTTTTCATTTAAATGATTCTGCCGTTTTGATAAGACATCATTGAGTCATAATTTACCTCAATGTGATAAATAACATTTATATAATTTAACCGAATCCAGATACTTTTATTTATCATTACTGATGTAGTCTTAATTTTTTTTTAAATGCAGAATCAAAGTAATACTTGATGTCACCTCCATCAACTTGCTTTATTCTCCCAGTCATGAATCTCTTCGGAAGACAGTCATAGTATCGGGTCTCTTCTACATGCAAGTCACCTAATTCACTTTGTAACTTTTCATGAACGAGATTTTCTCACTCACCCTTTTTTTAATACAGACTTTGTGAACTGAATCTTTGAAGGACAGTGAAGTTCCTCGGGATGTAGTTCAACAAAGCTGGTTATTTACCACTTCAAAGATTATTTGGGACATGTTCAGTGGAGTATATTTCCTCACTGAATAGACGTTGCACTGAGTTAAAATAATTTGACCTAAGAGCAGTAAAGAAGGTTTATTTTTTTCTTCTTTTGTTTTACTCTTTGCTTTTGGCGCTGTAACATATGAAGAAACATTTTTTTGGGGGGGGTATTTGATATTATTGGTTTCATTTTCATAACAATGTTTTGCAGATTCTCTTAAATGTTGAGTCTCCATTGCTATCAGGCAGCAGTAATGGCGTTGATAAGATATACGCAAGATGTTTTCACATTTTTCTGATGGGTCGCTTGAGGACGCACTCTCAACACGTCATTCACGCCTTTTCGAAAGCAATATACAATAATTATTAAAAAAAACATTTTCGGTAACTGCATTCTTGGAAGGAGTATAACTTTTATTGAGAAAAACATCGGCATTAAAACACGTCTAAACTTAATGATAAAAGGAAGAGTTAAACCTGTAGCTACATCTGGCACTCTCATTCACTAACTCGTCCAGTCATGGCCAGACTCGTCCAGTCATGGCCAGACTAGTCCAGTCATGACCAGACTCGTCCAGTCATGACCACAACATGAACATCGATCTCTTTGACCCGTAAAATATAAAATTTGAAATTTATTTAAACGATCCCCATTCCTACAGTTATACATCATAAATTTACAGATAGTCGGTGACCACTTGACAGGTATATTGGAGTTTTAAAATTCCTTAATGATGGCAGTGGCTCGTACTGGATTATCAGTCTAGACTCCTGCAAAAATTTCAGGCAAAGCAAGGGATTTGAATTTTGAAATTCGATAAATATAACTAACAAATTTCATCGGACAGTTATTACGCATAACATCGCGATTATCAGCAAGTATTATCCATTACTGACTTTTTTTTCTTCTTAGAAATTTCATTCCAAATATCCTAACAAATATTCATTCATCCTCTGTCTGGATGAAGGAAGATCCGGGAAGTGTTGCGACAAATTAAACTTGTAGCAACAATGTGTGTGTCAGCAGCGAGTTGGACAAGAAAAATGTGTTTGTTCTCGTGGGAGGAGAGCGAGGCTTGGCAGCAGACCTCTGCCAGGATCTTCTCCAGTGGCGTGAGTGTCGTGTTAAGAAGTGTTTGTCCGGAGGAGGGAGAGGCTTCGTGTGTGTGTGTGTGTGTGTGTACTCACCTAATTGTGGTTGCAAGGGTCGAGACTCAGCTCCTGGCCCCGCCTCTTCACTGATCGCTACTGGATCCTCTCTCTCTCTGCTTCCTGAGCTTTGTCATACCTCTTCTTAAAACTATGTATGGTTCCTGCCTCCACTACTTCACTTGCTAGGCTATTCCACTTGCTGACAACTCTATGACTGAAGAAATACTTCCTAACGTCCCTGTGACTCGTCTGAGTCTTCAGCTTCCAGTTGTGACCCCTTGTCCCTGTCCCCTCTCTGGAACATCCTATCTCTGTCCACCTTGTCTATTCCCCGCAGTATCTTGTATGTCGTTATCATGTCTCCCCTGACCCTTCTGTCCTCCAGTGTCGTCAGTCCGATTTCCCTTAACCTTTCCTCGTACGACATTCCCTTGAGCTCTGGGACTAGCCTTGTTGCAAACCTTTGTACTTTCTCTAACTTCTTGACGTGCTTGAGCAGGTGTGGGTTCCAGACTGGTGCTGCATACTCCAGTATGGGCCTAACATACACAGTGTACAGTGTCTTGAACGATTCCTTATTAAGGTATCGGAACGCTATTCTCAGGTTTGCCAGGTGCCCGTATGCTGGAGCGGTTATTTGGTTGATGTGTGCCTCCGGTGATGTGCTCGGTGTTATGGTCACCCCAAGGTCTTTCTCCCTGAGTGAGGTCTGTAGTCTTTGTCCACCTAGCCTATACTCTGTCTGTGGTCTTCTTTGCCCCTCCCCAATCTTCATGACTTTGCATTTGGCTGGATTGTGTGTGTGTGTGTGTGTGTGTGTGTGTGTGTGTGTGTGTGTGTGTGTGTGTGTGTGTGTGTGTGTGTGTGTGTGTGTGTGTGTGTGTGTGTGTGTGTGTGTGTGTGTGTGTGTGTGTGCGTGTGTGTGTGTACACTTGCCCAACCTCGTCACTGGCCGTTACCAAATTCACTTCCTGCTGGCCTAGTGAATTCTATTCCACCTACAGTAAAACTCTGTACCGATTCTGCTTCACTCACTTTGTATCGAGATAATGTCAATTAATGGCATCTTTGAGCTTGAAGGTATATTTACTCTAAACCCACTTGTTATAACTGTTCTTACTGCTGAACAACGGTTTAGTGCCGATGAAGGTAGCGTAGGTAGCAATGATACGGCCATGGACTAGTTTGGCTTTAATTGGAGTATAAGGGTCTTTAATTTCAAACTGTTCTTTCCTGCCTCTGTGTGCTAATTCTCGGCCAAAGTTTCTGTCTCCACCATCTCTAATGTATTTATAACTATTTAAGTTGTAATAATGTCTGAACCGCTTCGTTGAGGGTACAATACCGTGACTGGAACAGTGTAACTTTGTAATGGTCCAAGTCGGACCGGAACGTCGTCGTTAGCTCCCACTTCTTCCATGTGCGGGTAACTTATGTACGGTCCTTGAAATGTCTGTTTACAATGGTACGCAAGACTAGTCCCAACAGAAATAAATCAGCCCTCCACATATGTTGCACTATCCCTCTACCAGCCAATACTCCACACTCGTCATCCCTCCCTCACCAGCCCTCAGCACTATCCCTCGTCAGCCCTCTACACTATCCCTCGTTAGCCCTCCACACTATCCCTCGTTAGCCCTCCTCACTATCCCTCGTCAGCCCTCCAAACTATCCACAGCTAGCATTCCACACTATCCCTCGTCAGCCCTCCACACTATCCCTCGCTAGCCCTCAACACTATCCCTCGTCAGCCCTCCACACTATCCCTCGCCAGCCCTCCACACTATCCCTCGCCAGCCTTCCACACTATCCCTCGCCAGCCCTCCACACTATCCCTCGCCAGCCTTCCACACTATCCCTCGCCAGCCCTCCACACTATCCCTCGTCAGCCCTCCACACTATCCCTCGCCAGCCTTCCACACTATCCCTCGCCAGCCCTCCACACTATCCCTCGCCAGCCCTCCACACTATCCCTCCATTGCCCTCCACACTATTCCTCGCCATCCCTCAACACTATCCCTCGTGAGCACTCCACACTATCCCTCGCCAGCCCTCCACACTATCCCTCGTCAGCCCTCCACACTATCCCTCGCCAGCCCTCCACACTATCCCTCGCCAGCCCTCCACACTATCCCTCGCCAGCCCTCCACACTATCCCTCGCCAGCCCTCCACACTATCCCTCGCCAGCCCTCCACACTATCCCTCGTCAGCCCTCCACACTATCCCTCGCCAGCCCTCCACACTATCCCTCGTTAGCCCTCCACACTATCCCTCGCCAGCCCTCCACACTATCCCTCGCCAGCCCTCCACACTATCCCTCGCCAGCCCTCCACACTATCATTCGCAAAGCCCTCCACACTATCCCTCGTCAGGCCCTCCACACTATCCTCACTATCCCTCGCCAGCCCTCCAAACTATCCCTCGACAGCCCTCCACACTAACCCTCGTCAGCCCTCAACACTATCCCTCGTTAGCCCTCAACACCATCCCTCGTCAGCCCTCCAACTATCCCTCACACTATCCCTCGTTATCCCTCGCCAGCTCTCAACACTATCCCTCGTCAGGCTTCCACACTATCCCTCGCCAGCCCTCCACATACCTCGCCAGCCCTCCACACTATCCTTCGTCAGCCCTCCACACTATCCCTCGTCAGCCCTCCACACTATCCCTCGCCAGCCCTCCACACTATCCCTCGTTAGCCCTCCACACTATTCTTCGTCAGCCATCCACACTATCCCTCGCCAGCCCTCCACACTATACATTGTAAGCCCTCCACACTATCTCTCGTGAGCCCTCCAAACTATCCCTCGTCTGCCCTCCACACTATACCTTGTCGGCCCTCAACACTATCCCTCGTAAGAACTCCACACTGTCCCTCGTCAGCCCTCCACACTATCCCTGGCCAGCCCTCCACACTATCCGTCGTCAGCCCTCCACACTATCCCTTGTCAGTCACCCACACTATCCCTCACCAGCTCTCCACACTATCCCTCGTCAACCATCCACACTTTCACTTGTCAGCTCTCTACACTATCCCTCGGCAGCCCTCCACACTATCCATCGCCAGCCCTCCACACTAACCCTCGTCAGCCCTCCACACTATCCCTCGTCAGCCCTCAACACTATCCCTTGTTACCCTCAACACCATCCCTCGTCAGAACTTCACACTATCCCTCGTTTGCCCTCCACACTATCCCTCGTCAGCCCTCCACACTATCCCTCGCCAGCCCTCCAAACTATCCTTCGTCAGCCCTCCACATACCTCGCCAGCCCTCCACACTATCCTTCGTCAGCCCTCCACACTATCCCTCGTCAGCCCTCCACACTATCCCTCGTTAGCCCTCCACACTATTCCTCGTCAGCCATCCACTCTATCCCTCGCCAGCCCTCCACACTATACCTTGTAAGCCCTCTACACTATCTCTCGTCGGCCTTCCACACTATCCCTCGTCAGCCCTCCACACTATCCCTTGTAAGTCCCCCACACTATCCCTCGTAAGCCCTCCACACTGTCCCTCGTCAGCGCTCCACACTATTCCTCGCCAGACCTCCACACTATCCGTCGTCAGCCCTCCACACTATCCCTTGCCAGTCCTCCACACTATCCCTCGCCAGCTCTCCACACTATCCCTCGTCAGCCATCCACACTATCACTTGTCAGCCCTCTACACTATCCCTCGGTAGCCCTCCACACTCTCCCTAGCGGGCCTTCCAAACTGTTCCTCGTCAGCCCTCCACACTATCCCTTGTTAGCCCTCCACACTATCCCTCGTTAGCCCTCCACACTATCCCTAGTCAGCCCTACACAATATCCCTCGCCAGGTCTCAACTCGATCCCTAGTAAGCCCTCAACACTATCCCTCGTGAGCCCTCCACACTATCCCTCGTCAGCCCTCCACATACCTCGCCATCCCTCAATACTATCCCTCGTCAGCCATCCACACTGTCCCTCACCAGCCCTCCATACTATCCATCGTCAGCCCACCACACTATCCCTCGTCAGCTCTCAACACTATCCCTCGCCAGCCTTCCACACTGTCCCTCGCCAGTCCTCCACACTATCCCTTGTTAGCCCTCAACACTATCCCTCGTTTGCCCTCCACACTATCCCTCGTTAGCCCTCCACACTATCCCTCGCCAGCCCTCCACACTATCCCTCGCCAGCCCTCCACACTATCCCTCGCCAGCCCTCCACACTATCCCTCGCAATCCCTACACGCTATCCCTCGCCTGCCCTTCACACTATCCCGCGCCAGCACTCCTCTCTATCCCTCACTAGCCTTCCACACTATCCCTCGCCAGCTCTCCACGCTATCTCTCTCCAGCCCTCCTCACTATCCCTTGCCAGCTCTCCACACTATCCCTCGCCAGCCCTCCACACTATCCCTCGCCAGCACTCCACACTATCCCTCGCCAGCACTCCACACTATCCCTCGCCAGCCCTCCACACTATCCCTCGTCAGTACTCCACACTATCCCTCGCCAGCCCTCCACACTATCCCTCGCAATCCCTCCACACTATCCCTCGCCATCCCTCCACACTATCCCTCGCCAGCCCTCCACACTACCGCTCCCCAGCCCTCCATACTATCCCTCGTCAGCCCTCCACACTATCCCTCGTCAGATCTCCACACTATCCATAGCCAGCCTTCAACACTGTCCCTCGCCAGTCCTCCACACTATCCCTTGTTAGCCCTCCACACTATCCCTCGTTAGCTCTCCACACTATCCCTCGTCAGCCCTCCACACTATCCCTCGCCAGCCCTCCACACTATCCCTCGCCAGCAATCCACACTATCCCTAGCCTTCCTTCAACACTGTCCCTCGCCAGTCCTCCACACTATCCCTTGTTAGCCCTCCACACTATCCCTCGTTAGCCCTCCACACTATCCCTCGTCAGCCCTCCACACTATCCCTCGCCAGCCCTCCACACTATCCCTCGTCAGCCCTACACATACCTCGCCAGCCCTCCATACTACCCCTCGTAAGCCCTCCACACTATCCCTCCCCAGCCCTCCACACTATCCCTCGTGAGAACTCCACACTATCCCTCGCCAGCACACCACACTATCCCTAGCCAGTCCCCAACACTATCCCTCGTCAGTACTCCACACTATCCCTCGCCAGCCCTCCACACTATCCCTCGTGAGCACTCCACACTATCCCTCGCCAGCACTCCACACTATCCCTCGCCAGCACTCCACCCTATCCCTCGCCAGCACTCCACACTATCCCTCGCCAGCACTCCACACTATCCCTCGCCAGCCCTCCACACTATCCCTCGCCAGCCCTCCACACTATCCCTCGCCAGCTTTCCTCACTATCCCTCGCGAGCCCTCCACACTATCTCTCCACACTATCCCTCGCCAGCCTCTCCACACTATCCCTCGCCAGCCCTCCTCACTCTCCCTCGCCAGCCTCCACACTATCCCTCGCCAGCTCTCAACACTATCCTTCGTCGGTCCTCCACACAATCCCTCGCCGGCCCTCCACACTGTCGCTCGCCGGCCCTCCACACTATCTCTCGCCAGCCCTCCTCACTCTCCCTCGCCAGCCTCCACACTATCCCTCGCCTGCTCTCCACACTCTCCCTCGCCAGCCCCTCGCTAGCCCTCCACACTATCCCTCGCCAGTACTCCACACTATCCCTCACCAGCTCTCCTCACTATCCCTCGCCAGCCCTCCACACTATCCCTCGCCAGCCCTCCACACTATCCCTCGCCAGCCCAACACACTATCCCTCGCCAGCACTCCACACTATCCCTCGCCAGCCCTCCACACTATCCCTCACCAGCCCTCCACACTATCCCTCGCCACACTATCCCTCGCCAGCCCTCCACACTATCCCTCGCCAGCCCAACACACTATCCCTCGTAAGCCTTCCACACTATCCCTCGCCAGCCCTCCACACTATCCCTCGCCAGCCTTCCACACTATCCCTCGCCAGCCTTCCACACTATCCCTCGCCAGCCTTCCACACTATCCCTCGCCAGCCTTCCACACTATCCCTCGCCAGCCCTCCACACTATCCCTCGTCAGCCCTCCACACTATCCCTCGCCAGCCCTCCACACTATCCCTCGTAAGCCCTCCAAACATTCCCTCGCCAGCCCCCCACACTATCCCTCGTCAGCCCTCCACACTATCCCTCGCCAGCCCTCCACACTATCCCTCGCCAGCACTCCACCCTATCCCTCGCCAGCACTCCACACTATCCCTCGCCAGCACTCCACACTATCCCTCGCCAGCCCTCCACACTATCCCTCGTCAGTACTCCACACTATCCCTCGCCGGCCCTCCACACTATCCCTCGCCAGCCCTCCACACTATCCCTCGCCAGCCCTCCACACTATCCCTCGCCAGCACTCCACACTATCCCTCGCCAGCCCTCCACACTATCCCTCGCCAGCCCTCCACACTATCCCTCGCCAGCCCTATCCCTCGCCAGCCTTAGCCAGCTCTCCACACTATCCCTCGCCAGCCCTCCACACTATCCCTCGCCAGCCCTCCACACTATCCCTCGCCAGCCCTCCACACTATCCCTCGCCAGCCCTCCACACTATCCCTCGCCAGCCCAACACACTATCCCTCGTAAGCCCTCCACACTATCCCTCGCCAGCCCTCCACACTATCCCTCACCAGCCCTCCACACTATCCCTCGCCAGCCCTCCACACTATCCCTCGCCAGCCCAACACACTATCCCTCGTAAGCCTTCCACACTATCCCTCGCCAGCCCTCCATACTATCTCTCGCCAGCCTTCCACACTATCCCTCGCCAGCCCTCCACACTATCCCTCGCCAGCCATCCGCACAATCCCTCGCCAGCCCTCCACACTATCCCTCGCCAGCCTTCCACACTATCCCGCGCTAGCTCTCCACACTATCCCGCGCCTGCACTCCTCACTATCCCTCACTAGCCCTCCACACTATCCCTCGCCAGCTCTCCACACTATCCATCACCAGCCCTCCTCACTATCCCTCGCCAGCCCTCCACACTATCCCTCGTAAGCCCTCCACACTATCCCTCACCAGCCCTCCACACCATCCATCACCAGCCCTCCCCACTATCCCTCGCCGGCCCTCTACACTATCCCTCGCCAGCCCAACACACTATCCCTCGCCATCCCTCCATACTATCCCTCGTAGCCTCCACACTATCCTATCCCTCGACAGCCCTCCAGCACACTATCCCTCGCCAGCACTCCACACTCTCTTTCGCCAGCCTTCCACACTATCCCTCGCCAGCCTTCCACACTATCCCTCGCCAGCCGTCCACACTATCCGTCGCCACCCTTCCACACTATCCCTCGCCAGCCCTTCCACACTATCCCTCGCCAGCCTTCCTACACTATCCCTCGCCAGCCCTCCACACTATCCCTCGCCAGCCCAACTATCCCTCGCCAGCTATCCCTCGCCAGCCTTCCACACTATCCCTCGCCAGCCCTCCACACTATCCCTCGCCAGCCTTCCACACTATCCCTCGCCAGCCCTCCACACTATCCCTCGCCAGCCCTCCACACTATCCCTCGCTAATCTTCCACACTATCCCTCGCCAGCCTGCACACTATCCCTCGCCAGCCTTCCACACTATCCCTCGCCAGCCTTCCACACTATCCCTCGCCAGCCCTCCACACTATCCCTCGCCAGCCCTCCACACTATCCCTCGCCAGCCCTCCACACTATCCCTCGCCAGCCTTCCACACTATCCCTCGCCAGCCCTCCACACTATCCCTCGCCAGCCCTCCACACTATCCCTCGCCAGCCTTCCACACTATCCCTCGCCAGCCCTCCACACTATCCCTCGCCAGCCTTCCACACTATCCCTCGCCAGCCTTCCACACTATCCCTCGCCAGCCCAACACACTATCCCTCGCCAGCCCTCCACACTATCCCTCGCCAGCCTTCCACACTATCCCTCGCCAGCCTTCCACACTATCCCTCGCCAGCCCTCCACACTATCCCTCGCCAGCCCTCCACACTATCCCTCGCCAGCCCTCCACACTATCCCTCGCCAGCCCTCCACACTATCCCTCGCCAGCCCTCCACACTATCCCTCGCCAGCCCTCCACACTATCCCTCGCCAGCCCTCCACACTATCCCTCGCCAGCCTACCACACTATCCCTCGCCAGCCTTCCACACTATCCCTCGCCAGCCCTCCACACTATCCCTCGCCAGCCCTCCACACTATCCCTCGCCAGCCCTCCACACTATCCCTCGCCAGCCCTCCACACTATCCCTCGCCAGCCCTCCACACTATCCCTCGCCAGCCTTCCACACTATCCCTCGCCAGCCCTCCACACTATCCCTCGCCAGCCCTCCACACTATCCCTCGCCAGCCCTCCACACAATATTCCTCGTAATCCTTCCACACATTCCCTCGCCAGCCCTCCACACTATCCCTCGCCAGCACTCCTCACTATCCCTCGCCAGCCCTCCACACTATCCCTCGCCAGCCCTCCACACTCCACACTATCCCTCGCCAGCCCTCCACACTATCCCTCGCCACACTATCCCTCGCAAGCCCCCCACACTATCCCTCGCCAGCTACACTATCCCTCCACACACTATCCCTCGCCAGTCCTCCACACTATCCCTCGCCAGCACTCCACCCTATCCCTCGCCAGCACTCCACCCTATCCCTCGCCAGCCCTCCACACTATCCACAGCTATCCCTCGCCAGTACCCTCCACACTATCCCTCGTCAGCCCTCCACACTATCCCTCGTCAGCCCTGCACATACCTAGCCAGCCCTCCACACTATCCCTCACCAGCCCTTCACACTATCCCTTGTGAGCACTCCACACTATTCCTCGTCAGATCTCCACACTATCCATAGCCAGCCTTCAACACTGTCCCTCGCCATCCCTCCACACTATCCCTCGCCAGCCCTCCACACTACCGCTCCACAGCACTCCATACTATCCCTCGTCAGCCCTCCACACTATCCCTCGCTGTTATATGTGGCATTTTGCCAAGAAGAGGTGGTGGTAATGAATGGTTGTCCAGAGTAATTGGTATTAATTGTTGGCTGGATAAACACTGTAAGGATAATGCAGTACCATTCATTGACAACTGGGACAACTTCTATGGCCGAAATGACATGTATGCCAGGGATGGGGTTCACTTATCCAGGGCAGGTGTGGGTTTTCTTGCTAACTCAGTTGAGGGGGTTGTTAGGATTTTAAACTAGGATTAGTTAGAGGTATGGGTTTAGAAATGATAAATAATGAGTATGGATATATTGACTTATGCTCTGATATTAAGAATCTTAATAGTAACTGTCATGGAGTAACTCTGGGTAATGATAATTTCAGAAATTGTGTAAAAACAAAGATGGATAGGAAAAATGTGCAGAAGAAAAAACATATGATGGTATTTTATGCTAACAGTCGAAGTGCAAGAAATAAAATTAATGAACTACGTTTGGTAGCATGTGCTGGGAACTTTGATATCATTGCATTAACCGAAACGTGGTATGATTTAAAGAGTCGGGATATGACTGCTGAGTATAATATTCAGGGATTTAAGTTGTTCAATGTGGATAGATGTAATGTGAAGGGGGGAGGAGTTGCACTGTATGTTCGAGAAAATATTAATTGTTGCATAAAAACAAGTATAAAAATAGATGGAGCAGTAACAGAGTCTGTTTGGGTAGAGTTCGTGGAGGGTCAAGAAAAACTAATTCTAGGTGTAATATACCGACCTCCAGGCTTGGATCACGATAGAGGGAGACTTCTTTGGGACGAAATTGTTAGGGCTTCTGGACACAGTAACATAGTCATAGTAGGGGACTTTAACTTTAGTCAATTTGACTGGAATTCTTTGACAGGTAATCTAGTGTCCAGTGACTTTATGGAAACAGTTCAGGACTGTTTTCTGAAACAGAGCGTAACTGAGCCTACCAGGGGTAATAATTTGCTAGACCTAGTCTTGTCAAATAAGGAAACACTCGTGAATAATCTGGAGATCACTGAAGAGCTTGGCGCAAGTGATCACAAATCCATCACTTTTAGCATTAATTGGGAATGCAAGAATAATGATAATACAGTAAAAATCCCTGATTTTCGTTCTGCCGATTATAATGGACTTAGGGAACATCTGTCTAATCTTGATTGGGGTTATCTAGCTAATGATTTTATTGACGATAATCATACTTATGAATATGAAAGGATCTGCTTTTATGATTGTTTTCTTAATAATGTACACAGTGCCCAGAGTACATACATTCCCCAGAGAGAAATTAGGTCTAATAATAACGATCCCAAATGGGTTAACAGGAGGCTAAAGCATCTATTAGGGGAGAAAAGGGGAATTTATAGGCGCATCAGAAGAGGAGAGGTTAACCTTACTGACCAATATGCTCAGCTTAAAAGAGAAGTAAAAAAGGCGATTAGAAAGGCTAAACGTGACTATGAAATTAGAGTTGCTAATGAATCAAAGACTAATCCAAAGGGGTTCTTTCAAGTGTATAGGACGAAGGTGAAGGGAAAAGTAGGACCTCTGAAAACTGGGAATGGACAGCTGACGGATAATGAACTGGAAATGTGTTCCTTATTTAATGACTATTTTTTGTCAGTTTTTACACAGGATTCTAGGACAAAATAGGAAGACAGTAGAACTATATACAAAAGATGAGGTAATCAGTCCCTCAGCCTTGGAGTTAGTGTTCACAGCATCGTGGTGGAGGAGAATCTGGAGCAAAGGCAAGAAGACTGGCGGTTATATAGGCGTCAGTGGATAGGGACGGGCAGCAGACGAGGGCATAGTCACTGGTAGACGGGATTCCCCAGTGGAAGTAGGTCCTTCCCAAAGAGATGGGTTAGTTGCAGCAGCCGTGAAGAAGGTCTTGTAGATGTCCTCTGAACCAAGATTCCATGATGTTGCAGTGTCTGACAAGTTGTGCCCGTCCCTATCCACTGACGCCTATATAACCGCCAGTCTTCTTGCCTTTGCTTCAGATTCTCCTCCACCACGATGCTGTGAACACTAACTCCAAAGCTGAGGGACTGATTACCTCATCTTTTGTATATAGTTCTACTGTCTTCCTATTATGTCCTAGAATCTGTATTGATAAAGCCACTGGATGGCGAAACGTCTACAATAAAGATTTCCAGATGTTGCACATGTGTCTTAACTTTCACATTCAACCATCCTGTAGTAAGGGGACCAAAACTGAGCAGCATGATCTAAATGAGGCCTCACTAGTGATGTATAGAGCTGTAAAATAACTTTTGGACTTCTGTTACTTATACTTCTTGAGATAAATCCAAGTAATCTGTTGGCCTTGTTGCGCACACTAAAGCACTGCTGTCATGGATTTAGATTTCTGCTTACCATGACTCCCAAGTCCTTTTCACATTCTGTATGATCAAGCTCTACTTCACCTAGATTATAGCTTCGAGGGTTATTTTCATTACCAAGGGCAAGTACCTTACACTTATCCACATTGAACTTCATCTGCCATTTTTCAGACCAAAACATTAATTTGTCCAAATCGTCCTGGAGTTTATTGATATCCTCCTCAGAGTGAATTATACGGCCTAACTTTGTATCATCAGGAAATTTACTCATGTCACTCGTAATCCCTTCATCAAGGTCATTGATGTAAATTATGAACAAGAGAGGGCCTAAAACTGATCCTTGTGGAACGCCACTAGTGACTAATCCCCATTCAGATTTCACTCCATTAATGGTAACTCTCTGCTTTCTATTGGTAAGCCATGCCTCAATCCATGCTAGAAGTTTACCTCCTATACCATGAGCTGCCACTTTTCTTAAGAGTCTCTTGTGAGGTACTCTATCGAAGGCTTTACTAAAATCCAAATAAACAATATCATATTCCTTATCACTGTCAACTGCCTCAAATGTTCTATTGAAGAACGTCAGTAAGTTTATCAAGCAGGAACGACCTCTCGTGAATCCATGCTGAGATTCATTTATCAAGTTATGCTCTTCAAGGTGACTTCTGATAATGTCAGCTATAATTGATTCTAATAACTTGCCCACTATAGATGTCAGGCTTATTGGACGGTAATTTGAGAGTGGACTTATCCCCTGATTTGAATATAGGAACCACATTAGCCATCTTCCACAACTTTGGCACTACACCGGTAAGGATGGACGCATTGAATACACTCGTTAATGGCTGACTAAGCTCCATCTTGCATTCCTTAAGTACCCTGGAAAACAACTCATCGGGTCCCTGGGACTTATTTTGTTTCAGTTTGTCTATCTGTTTAATAACCATGTCCCTCGTGACAGTAATATTAGTTAACTTAAATTCGTCAGGAACTAAGTAATTGTTAATTACTGGAATCTTATTTACATCTTCCTGTGTAAAAACTGACAAAAAATAGTCATTAAATAAGGAACACATTTCCAGTTCATTATCCGTCAGCTGTCCATTCCCAGTTTTCAGAGATCCTACTTTTTCCTTCACCTTCGTCCTATACACTTGAAAGAACCCTTTCGATTAGTCTTTGATTCATTAGCAACTCTAATTTCATAGTCACGTTTAGACTTTCTAATCGCCTTTTTTACTTCTCTTTTAAGCTGAACATATTGGTCAGTAAGGTTAACCTCTCCTCTTCTGATGCGCCTATAAATTCCCCATTTCTCCCCTAATAGATGCTTTAGCCTCCTGTTAACCCATTTGGGATCGTTATTATTAGACCTAATTTCTCTCTGGGGAATGTATGTACTCTGGGCAATGAGTACATTATTAAGAAAACAATCATAAAAGCAGATCCCTTCATATTCATAAGTATGATTATCGTCAATAAAATCATTAGCTAGATAACCCCAATCAAGATTAGACAGATGTTCCCTAAGTCCACTATAATCGGCAGAACGAAAATCAGGGATTTTTACTGTATTATCATTATTCTTGCATTCCCAATTAATGCTAAAAGTGATGGATTTGTGATCACTTGCGCCAAGCTCTTCAGTGATCTCCAGATTATTCACGAGTGTTTCCTTATTTGACAAGACTAGGTCTAGCAAATTATTACCCCTTGTAGGCTCAGTTACGCTCTGTTTCAGAAAGCAGTCCTGAACTGTTTCCATAAAGTCACTGGACTCTAGATTACCTGTCAAAGAATTCCAGTCAATTTTACTAAAGTTAAAGTCCCCTACTATGACTATGTTACTGTGTACAGAAGCCCTAACAATTTCGTCCCGAAGAAGTCTCCCTCTATCGTGATCCAAGCCTGAAGGTCGGTATATTACACCTAGAATTAGTTTTTCTTGACCCTCCACGAACTCTACCCAAACAGACTCTGTTACTGCTCCATCTATTTTTATACCTGTTTTTATGCAACAATTAATATTTTCTCGAACATACAATGCAACTCCTCCCCCTTTTCCATTACATCTATCCACATTGAACAACTTAAATCCCTGAATATTACACTCACCAGTCATTTTCCGACTCTTTAAATCATACCACGTTTCAGTTAATGCAATGATATCAAAGTTCCCAGCACATGCTACCAAACGTAGTTCATTAATTTTATTTCTTGCACTTCGACTGTTAGCATAAAATTCCATCATATGTTTTTTCTTCTGCACATTTTTCCTATTCATCTTTGTTTTTACACAATTTCTGAAATTATCATAACCCAGAGTTACTCCATGACAGTTACTATTAAGATTCTTAATATCAGAGCATAAGTCAATATATCCATACTCATTATTTATCATTTCTAAACCCATACCTCTAACTAATCCTAGTTTAAAGTCCTAACAACCCCCTCAACTGAGTTAGCAAGAAAACCCACACCTGCCCTGGATAAGTGAACCCCATCCCTGGCATACATGTCATTTCGGCCATAGAAGTTGTCCCAGTTGTCAATGAATGGTACTGCATTATCCTTACAGTGTTTATCCAGCCAACAATTAATACCAATTGCTCTGGACAACCATTCATTGCCACCACCTCTTCTTGGCAAAATGCCACATATAACAGGGCGCCCCCCCCCTTCTTCCTAATTATGTCTATAGCTGTCCTGAACTTTCTAACTAAATCCTCACTTCTACGCTTGCCTACATCATTGCCTCCAGCACTGAGGCAAATAATAGGATTTATCCCTTTACCGTTCATGATGTTGTCAAGCCGGCTAACAATGTCCTCCATCCCAGCCCCAGGAAAGCAAACCCTCTGTCTCCTAGTCCTGTCCTTGAAGCAGAATACCCTATCCATGTATCTAACCTGGCTGTCCCCAACAACAACAATATTCTTACCTTCCTTGTTGTCGTTCATCGTGACGATCCCAGTAGTCGACTCACATTCGTCGGGTAGCACCGAGAATGCGTTGGAGGTTTCCATAGGAGTTTCCACAGCAGTCTCTTTCTTCTTCATCGTTTCTGGCTTTACATTCGTCTTCTTGATCGTCAACTTCATCGTCTCCTGCTGTCCAGCCACTGACCACGATCCCTTCTTGACCTGAGGACTCGAAACAGGAGGACTACTACGAATCCTCTTGTTTTCCTCGGTCAATCGCCGTATCTCCGTCTTCGTGACCCTCAGTTCTTCCTTAAGTTGCTGGTAAAGTTACTCGATTTAGGGCATCTTGGTTCAGTCCACGGGAGCACACAAGACACTTCTTCACAGAGTTAAGTACAGGTCACCACTTATAAGCGATGTAATAAACAGTTAAGTCATATAGGCTTTTGGAAAGAGGGATAGACGTGAATTTTACGGTGTATAATTGTTCTTGGGTGGTAATCCTCTAAAATCAGTTATCTAGCTGGTGCCACTCAGTAATTCGTGGAATCCAAGATTGCTGCAAACATTGTCGCTGTGGAAAATACTGTATATATTTATGGAAATACAGTATTTTATATGTAAATTGATGGGCTATATTGTATTTAATAAAAATTACATTATAAAAAATGGGAAGCTCTGCGCCTGCGCAGAGGTCAGACGCCATTTTGTTTTTGAACGAGCCAAGATAACGCTAGTGAAAATAAGAAGAATTTTCGTCGCTCTAGAGGTTATATTGGGCTTACACCTCTCAAATAGGAGCCAAAATTTTTGGATGTGCATTTCTGCATAATTTGAGCATTAAATCGATATACAGAACAACTCCAGGAACCTCAGATAAGCTATCTAAATTATGTTTGTAATTCTGGCCAGTATTATCATCATAAATTTAGTTAGAGGGAGGTTTTTGAGTATGATACACAGTAATCTATAGTCTAATTGGTGAGTGTTATGATTATAAATTCTCCTTCTGTTATATAAATGTGTATATGTAATTATTTATTAATTTTAATATGCAGTCCACAAAAATTATAATAACTTTACCAGAATTCCTGGTGTGTATGTACATTTCATTTGCAATTAATATAGGTCTAGAGCAACTTGTGGAGAGATAGATGGTAGGTATCGAAGGGGGACATTTTTGCGACCTAGGTGTCCTAAAAATTCCTACTTGTCTCTGTAACTTTGATAAATAATAATTATCTTTGTTACCATTTACTTGTATGTATGGTATAAACCTTGGTAATAAATACCGACAAGGTGGTTTAGAAAGACATGTAAGCAAACACTATAACATATTTATTAGAAAACGTTTCGGTCCTGGGACTTTGATCACTTCTATGTATGTATGCATGTATGCAATGAGATTCATCCAGGTAAATGTAATTTTCCACAGTCACCGATCATGCAAGAATACTATGTCAAATAGATAAATATTAAATTCAGTAATCACATTCTTTCCACAAACCGGCCATATCCCACCGAGGCCAAAAACAAAAACGAGTTTTACAGCTCTATACATCACTAGTGAGGCCTCATTTAGATTATGCTGCTCAGTTTTGGTCCCCTTACTACAGGATGGATATAGACTCATTAGAGAACGTACAGAGAAGAATAAGAACATAAGAACATAAGAACATAAGAAAGGAGGAACACTGCAGCAGGCCCGCTGGCCCATACTAGGCAGGCCCTTTACAATTCATCCCACTAACAAACATTTGACCTACCCAATTTTCAATGCTACCCAAGAAATAAGCTCTGATGTGCAAGTCCCACTCAAATCCAACCCATCCCACTCATGTATTTATCCAACCTAAATTTGAAACTACCCAAAGTCCTAGCCTCAATAACCCAACTAGGTAGACTGTTCCACTCATCTACTACCCTATTTCCAAACCAATACTTTCCTATGTCCTTTCTAAATCTAAACTTATCTAATTTAAATCCATTACTGCGGGTTCTCTCTTGGAGAGATATCCTCAAGACCTTGTTAATATCCCCTTTATTAATACCTATCTTCCACTTATACACTTCGATCAGGTCTCCCCTCATTCTTCGTCTAACAAGTGAATGTAACTTAAGAGTCTTCAATCTTTCTTCATAAGGAAGATTTCTAATGTTATGTATTAATTTAGTCATCCTACGCTGAATGTTTTCTAACGAATTTATGTCCATTCTGTAATATGGAGACCAGAACTGAGCTGCATAATCTAGGTGAGGCCTTACTAATGATGTATAAAGCTGCAGTATGACCTCTGGACTTCTGTTGCTTACACTTCTTGATATAAATCCCAGTAATCTATTTGCCTTATTACGTACGCTTAGGCATTGCTGTCTTGGTTTAAGGTTGCTGCTTACCATAACCCCCAAGTCCTTTTCGCAATCTGTATGGTTAAGTTCTACATTATTTAACTTATAAGTGCTAGGGTTATGGACACTCCCGAGCTTCAGAACCTTGCATTTATCTACATTGAACTGCATCTGCCACTTTTCTGACCAAGAGTAGAGTTTGTCTAAATCCTCCTGAAGTTCCCTAACATCTACGTTTGAATCAATTATCCTACCTATCTTCGTGTCATCGGCGAATTTGCTCATATCACTAGTAATTCCTTCATCAAGATCATTGATATATATTATAAACAACAACGGGCCCAAGACTGATCCCTGTGGAACGCCACTTGTTACTGATCCCCACTCGGATTTAACCCCATTTATGGACACTCTCTGCTTCCTGTCTGTGAGCCATGATTCGATCCACGAGAGCACTCTTCCCCCAATGCCATGAGCTGCTACTTTCTTCAACAGTCTTTGGTGCGGAACTCTATCAAATGCCTTACTAAAATCTAAGTAAATAATATCAAATTCTTTATCGTGGTCAACAGCCTCAAAAGCTTTACTGAAGAAAGTCAATAAATTAGTTAGACAAGACCGGCCTCTTGTGAATCCATGCTGAGTATCATTAATCAAGCTATGCTTATCGAGATGGCTTCTTATAATCTCAGCTATAATTGTCTCTAGTAATTTGCCTACAATTGAGGTCAGGTTTATTGGGCGGTAATTTGACGGTAACGACTTGTCCCCTGTTTTAAAAATAGGAATTACATTAGCCATCTTCCACATATCCGACACTGCACCTGTTTGAAGAGATAAATTAAAAATATTAGTTAATGGTTCACAGACTTCCATTTTGCATTCCTTTAGAACCCTTGAAAAAACCTCATCAGGACCCGGTGACTTATTTTGCTTCAGTCTGTCTATCTGCTTCACAACCATTTCACTAGTGACTGTGATGTTACATAATTTATCTTCTTCTGATCCACTATAAAAATTAATTACCGGAATATTATTAGTGTCTTCCTGTGTAAAAACCGAGAGAAAATAATTATTTAAAATCGAGCACATTTCATTCTCTTTGTCAGTAAGATGCCCATAGTTATTTTTAAGGGGACCTATCTTATCTCTGACTTTTGTTCTATATACCTGGAAAAAACTTTTTGGGTTAGTTTTAGAATCCCTAGCAACTTTAATTTCATAGTCCCTTTTAGCTTTTCTTATCCCCTTTTTAATGTCCCTCTTAATGTCAATATACTGATTCATAAGATGACCCTCGCCTCTTTTGATACGCCTATAAATTCCTTTCTTATGCCCTAGTAGATATTTCAGCCTATTATTCATCCATTTTGGATC
>NW_027196916.1:0-74170 GCF_038502225.1 Cherax quadricarinatus | reverse complement strand
GATGTCTGATGTGTAGTTGATGTATTTTCTCACATCTGGGAAAAATGATCAAAAGTTGTTGGACTATCAGTCGGTAGAACTCTGTAATCAGCAGAAATAAGCCATTGATGTAAGAGACTAATAATGAGGAAAAACTGTATAAATATGATACTATGGACATAATTTAAAGGTATATTGCAATAAACATTGATAATAAAGTAGATAAAAGTATAATTTAACTAGTATATTTTGAAGGGGAGTAAGTTGGTAGAAAGCAACCACCCAGTGAGGTACTACCATCCTGCCAAGTGAGTGTGAAAAAGAAACCTGTAACTGTTTTACATAATGGTAGATTCCTGGTGTTCTTTTTCTATCTCATAAACATGCTGGATAACTGGTATATCTTGCTACTTCGCTTACACTTAAGTCACATTACACAGGCATGCACATGCATATATACACACACACCTAGATTTTTTCTTTTTTTTCTTAATAGTTCTTGTTCTTCTTTATTTTTTCTATTCTCGATGGGGAAGTAGAAAAGAATCTTTCCTCCGTAAGCCATGTGTGTCGTATAGAGGCAACTAAAATGCTGGGAGTAATGGGACTAGTAACCCCTTCTACTGTAGAAAATACTAAAAAAGTGAAGAAAGAAAACTTTATAAAACTGGGATGCTTGAATGTGCATGGATGTAGTCGGATGATAGAAAAGCGATGATTGCTAATGTTATGAATGAAAAGAAGTTAGATGTCCTAGCTCTAAGCAAAACAAAGCTGAAGGGGGTACATGAATTTCAGTGGGGAGAAAAAAATGGGATTAAGTCAGGAGTATCTGAGAGTTAGAGGCTAAGGAAGGGGAGTAGCAATAATGTTGAAGGATCAGTTATGGAAGGAGAACAGGGAATATAAATGTATAAATTCAAGGATAATGTGGATTAAAATAAGGGCTGGATGCAAAAAGTGGGTAGGGTAATAATAAGTGTGTATGCACCTGGAGAGATAGAAGTGAGAGAGAGAGAGAGAGAGATAGAGAGAGAGAGAGAGAGAGATAGAGAGAGAGATATAGAGAGAGATATGAGAGAGATATAGAGAGATAGAGAGAGAGAGATAGAGAGAGATATATAGAGAGATATAGAGAGATAGATAGAGTGAGAGAGAGAGAGAGAGAGAGAGAGAGAGAGAGAGAGAGAGAGAGAGAGAGAGAGAGAGAGAGAGAGAGAGAGAGAGAGAGAGAGAGAGAGATTTTGTGAGATGCTAAACGATTGTGTAAGAACTTATGAACCAAGTGAGAGAGTAATTGCGGTAGGAGTCCTAAATGCTAAAGTAGGAGAAACATTTAGAGGGTGTGGTAGGTAAGTTTGGGGTGCCAGGTGTAAATGATAATGAGATCCCTTTGATTGAACTTTATATAGAAATACAGCTATATCAGATCACTTTTTAGTTGTAGCTACAGTGAGAGTAAAAGGTTGATGGGATACAAGAAGAATAGAAGCAGCAAGTAAGAGAGGTGAAGGTGTATAAACTAAAAGAGGAGGCAGTTAGGGTAAGATATAAACAACTATTGGAGGATAGATGGGTTAGTGAGAGTATAGGTAATTGGGGTTGAAGATGTATTGGGTAGGGTTTAAGAATCTAGTGTTAGAGGACTCAGCAGAAGTTTGTGGTTACAGGAAAGTGGGTGCGGGAGGGAAGAAGAGCAATGGGTGGAATGATGAAGTCCAGAGAGTAGTAAGAGAAACAAAGTTAGCATGTGAGAGGTTTCTACAAAGTAGAAGTGATGCAAGGAGGGAAGAGTATGTGGAGAGGAGACAAAAAAAGAGGCTAAGAGAGTGGTGAAGAAATGTAAAAAGAGAGCAAATGAGAGAGTGGGTGAGAGGTTATCAATAAATTTTATTGAAAATAAGAAAAAGTTTTGGAGATTAATAAGTTGAGGAAGTCTAGCAAACAAAAGGATTTGAATGTTAAAAATAGAATAGGAGAGTTATTAATCCTTTCAGGGTCCCCAGGCCCTCTCCAAGACTTGTTCTCAGGGTCCCCAAATTTAAAAAAAAAAATTATTTTTTCTTATGAAAAGATAGAGAATCTTTTCCTGATCATAATGACACCAAAAGTATGAAATTTGATGGAAAACTTAGGGAATTATGCTCTCGCTAAGTCAGCGGTCTCGACGATGTTTACGCATTGGCGATTTTGCCCACTTTGAGCCCTATTTTCGGCCAATTCCAGTGTACTAGTCGACAAAAATCATAACTATTTCGCTAGAACTCCATTTTCTCTATCGAATGAGTACAAGAAACCACCCATTTATCGATTTCAACTATCCAATACAGTGGTCAGAATTTAGCAATTTTGCCAATTTCACACAAATTTCAAAAGATGCCAATTTCCGAATAGGGTCCAGAATAAACAAGAAAGACATTCCTGGCACTAAAATAACAAGTTCTCTGTTCGTTAGTCACATCTCCAGGCCCCTCTTATATTTCTTTGGCTTTCCACTTTGAATTTTTATTCTTACAAAAGATAGAAGATTTACTGTAGTGTAGAAATGGTACAAATAATATCAGCGCACTTGTGAAAGAATAGTAGACTCACCAGTTGACCTGTATTGGACGCTTGGCATGATTTGTTTACTTTTGAACTTTGGTAAAAATCGAACATTTCTGCTACTTTGAGCTCAATTTCAAGGTACTTTTCATTGTAAAACCAGTCAAAATCATCTCAATTTCTGTAATATGTCTTCCATTCTATAAAATGAGACCAGGAAAACTAGAATACAACAATAAATACCATACGAAAATACAGTGCAAAGTCACTGTTTTAATCCAAAAACACGGTCAAAGTTTTTTTTTCTCATTACGCACTATGTGCTGCAGGATTTTTTTTATACTGCGCACACTGACCACATAGACCCATTCTTTCATAATTTTGATATACCTTTGAAGAATTTCGAGAGTATATCTACTCTCTGAGCACAGCCATGGGCCAGACTTGTCTGGTGCTCGCCTGGTCAACCAAGCTGTTGCTGCTGGAGGGCTGCTGCCCCACGTATCCATCACAGCCTGGTTGATCTGGCACCTGGTGAAGATACTTGTCTAGTTTCTTCCTGAAGGCTTCAACACTTGTTCCAGCAGTGTTTCTGATATCTTCTGGTAAGATGTTGAAAAGTCTGGGACCCCGGATGTTGATACAGTGTTCCCTTATTGTCCCCACTGCACCCCTGCTCCTCACTGGGTTTATTTTACACTTCCTCCCATATCTCTCACTCCAGTATGTTGTTATGGCAGTGTGCAGATCTGGGACCAAGCCCTTGAGTACCTTCCAGGTATATATTATCATGTACCTCTCTCTCCTCTGCTCCAATGAGTACATGTTCAAGACTTGCAGGCATTCCCAGTAGTTTAGGTGCTTTACTGGCTCAATGTGAGCCGTAAATGAGCTCTGTATTTGTTCCAGCTCCAATATTTCTCCTGTCCTGGACGGGGCCGTCAGCACTGAGCAATATTCTAAGTGAGGGAGCACTAGCGATTTGAAGAGTGTCACCATCGGCATTGTTTCCCTTGTTTTGAAAGTTCTCAATACCCACCCTGTAATCTTCCTGGCTGTCGTGATCTTTGTCTTGTTTTGGTCTTTAAAAGAAAGGTCTGCTGACATAATTATTCCTAGGTCTTTTACGTGTTCCTTACGTTCTATTTGGTGACCCTCTTGAGTTTTCTATATAGTGCTCCTTTTGAGTTCTTCATTCTTTCCATACCTAAGCAGCTGGAACTTATCACCATTGAACGTCATGTTGTTTTCCACTGCCCACTGGAAAACCCTGTTTATGTCTTCCTGTACTTTTTCAGTGTCCTCTACTGTACTGACTTTCATGCTTATTTTAGTGTCATCTGCAAATGATGATACAAAAGTGTGCTGGGTGTTTTTGTCTATGTCTGCTATGAGGATGAGGAACAGCAGAGGTGCCAGGACAGTGCCTTGGGGCACTGAGCCTTTGACCTCGCTGATGCTGGATCTTGCCCTGTTCACTACTACTTTTTGTGTTCTATGTGTTAGGAAACAGAAAATCCATCTTCCTACCTTCCCCTTAATGCCCATGGCCTTCATTTTGTGCACTATCACTCCATGATTGCATTTGTCAAACGCCTTTGTAAAATCTGTGTAAATCACATCTGTGTTTTGGTTGTCTTCCAGTGCCTCCGTAATTCTGCCATAATGGTTCAGCAGCTGTAACAGACATGATCGTCCTGCTCTAAAACCATGATGGTTGTGCTGGCCCATGAAATTTGTAACCTGCCATCTCATCACTCTTTCGAAGATTTTTATGATGTGAGAGGTTAGGGCTACTGGTCTGTAATTTTTAGCTAGTGCTCTACTACCTCCCTTGTGCAAAGGAGCTATGTCTGCACTCTGTAAGGCCCCCAGTATTTCACCTAGATCTAAGCTCTTTCTCCAAAGAATACTGAGGGCTCATGCTAGTGGTACTTTGCATTTCTTTATAAATAGAGCATTCCATGAATCTGGTCCAGGTGCTGAGTGAGTGGGCATGTTTTCCATTTCTTTTTCAAAATCTATGGGATTTGTACTAATGTCAGTTAGTTGGTCCGTGCGGCCTTCTTCTAGAGTGAAAAATATTTCTGCATTTTCTACCTTGCTGTCATTTAGTGGGTTGCTGAACACCGACTCATACTGTTCTTTTAGGATTTCACTCATTTCCTGTTCATCGTCAGTATATGAGTCTCCTCTCAGTAGTGGTCCAATTCTACATGTAGTTCTTAGCTTGGATTTTGCATAGGAATAGAAATATTTTGGGTTTCTTGCAATATCCTGTATGGCCTTTTGTTCCCTTTGTACTTCTTCTGTGAGGTATGACATCCTAAGTTTTTGCTCTAATTCAGTGATCTCTCTGCTAAGTCTATCTTTCCTCTGTTGTAGCATATTTGTGTTTTTAAGCCGTTCAGCAACCCATTTTCTTCTTCTGTAATATCTCCTATACTCTCTCTATATATCTGATCTTCCTCTGGGTTTCTTCAATGGTACATGTTTCATACATACTTTGTATGCTTCTGTATTCAGCTTCTCTAGGCACTGGTGGGGATTTAGGGTGCTCATGTCTGATTCCCAGGGTATGTCTGATAGCTCTTGGTTTATTTTTTCCCAGTTAATTCTATGGTTGTTAAAATTAAACTTACTGAACATCCCGTCTCTAACTTTATCGATGCAGTTTCCTACCCCTGAGTTAATACTAGTTTGAACCTTTATGATGTTATGATCAGAGTAAATAGTTTTGGAAACTGTGATGTCTCTGATCAGTTCCTCGTTGTTTGTGAATATCAAATCCAGGGTATTTTTATTTCTAGTGGGATCAATTACCTGTTGGTTTAAAGAGTACTTTTCACAAAACCTCATTATTTCCCTGGTATGTACCTGTTGAGCCAGGGTGCTTCCCGGGGATATTTCTGGTATAACATTACGTTGTGCCATCTTCCATTTTACATGAGGGAGATTAAAATCTCCAAGGAGTAAAATATTTGGTGTAGGACTTTCTAGCCTATCCAGATAGCTATCTATCTTACTTAACTGATCTGTGAATTCTTCAGCAGTTGCCGATGGTGGTTTGTATACTAGGATAATTACCAAATTCCTATTTTCAACTTTAATGCCTAGAATTTCTACTCTATCATTCGTAGAATTCAGCACTTCTGTACAACAGAAAATATGTAGGCCTACCAGCTTTCTCTCACTAGATTTGAGGGCGCTAGAATTTAGGCGTGCTAGTATGTCAAAAACCCTGGGGATTAAGCCGTAATAGTACGGCCGAAACTCTGAAAGGGTTAAATGGAAAGTTAGAGGTATCAGAGAAATGGAGGGAATATGTTGAGGAATTGTTAAATGCTGATGAAGATAGGGAAACTGTGATTTCGTGTATAGGGCAAGGAGGACTAACATCTTGTAGGAGTAAGGAGGAGCAAGTTGTGAGTGTGGGGGAAGTTCATGAAGCAGTGGGTAGAATGAAAGGGGGTAAAGCAGCTGGGATTGATGGGATAAAGATAGAAATGTTAAAAGCAGATGGGGATATAGTTTTGGAGTGGTTGGTACTTTTATTTAATAAATGTATGGAAGAGGGTAAAGTGCCTAGGGATTGGCAGACAGCATGCATAGTTCCTTTGTACATAGGCAAAGAAGAAAAACGAATGCAAAAATTATAGGGGAATATGTCTACTGCGTATACTTGGTAAAGTGTATGGTAGAATTATTACTGTAGATGAATGGTTCAGAGAACCGACATGTTGATAAATTAGACACATGTGCAACTCTTGGGTATCTTTATTGAGGAAACGTTTCGCCACACAGTGGCTTCATCAGTCCATACGTAGGAGAAACTTGAAGAACAGGAGGAGAATGAGGTAATCAGTCCCTCAACCTTGAGTCGATGTGTTCAGTCCATCAATCTTGAATAGAATCACTGAAAGAATTAAGAGTAAGATGGAGAGTAGGATAGCATATGAACAAGGAGGCTTTCAGAAGGGTAAAGGTTGTATTGACAAAGTGTTTACAGTGAAGCATATAGGTGAACAGTATTTAGATAAGGGTAAAGTGGTTTATTGGCATTTATGGATTTGGAAAAGGTGTATGACACAGTGGATAGGGAGGGGAGCTATGTGGCAGATGTTGCAAATGTATGGAATAGGAGGTAGGTTATTGAAAGCAGCAAAAAGTTTTTACAAGGATAATGAGGCTCAGGTTAGAGTATGTAGGAGAGAGGGAGATTATTTCCCAGTAAAAGTAGGCCTTAGACAAGGATGTGTGATGTCACCATGGTTGTTCAATATATTTATAGATGGGGTTGTAAGAGAAGTGAATGCTCGGGTATTGGCAAGAAGTTTAGGGTTAAAAGATAAAGAATCTAACACAAAGTGGGAGTTGTCACAGTTTCTGTTTGCTGATGACACTGTGCTTTTGGGAGATTCTGAAGACAAGCTGCAGAGGTTAGTGGATGAGTTTGGTAGGGTATGTAAAAGAAGAAAATTGAAAGTGAATATAGGAAAGAGTAAGGTGATGAGTATAACAAAAAAATTAGGTAACGAAAGATTGGATATCAGGTTGGAGGGAGAGAGTATGGAGGAGGTGAATGTATTCAGACATTTAGGAGTGAACATGACAGCAGATGGGTCAATGAAAAATGAGGCGAGTCACAGAATTGGCAAGGAAAAAAGGCGAGTGGTGCACTGTGGAGACTGTGGAGACAGAATTTTGTCCATGTAAGCAAAGAGGAAAATGTGTGAGAGTATAGTTATATTAACGCTCTTATATGGATGGAAAGCATGGGTGGTGAATATTGCAACAAGGAGAAGGCTGGAGGCAGTGGAGATGTCGTGTCTGAGGGCAATGTGTGGTGTGAATGTAATGCAGAGAATTCGTAGTTTGGAAATTAGGAGGAGGCACGGGATTCCCAAAACTATTATCCAGAGGGCTGAGGAGGGGTAGTTGAGGTGGTCTGGACATGCAGAGAGAATGAAACAAAATAGAATGACTTTGAGAGTGTATAAATCTATAGTGGAGGAAGCTGGTAAAGGAGGTTTTGTGTGCGAGGGGCTTGTACTTCCAGCATGCATGCATGAGCGTGTTAGATAGGAGCGAATGGAGACAAATGGTTTTTAGGACTTGATATGCTGTTGGAGTGTGAGCAGGGTAATATGTATGAAGGGATTCAGGGAAACCAGCAGGCCGGTCTTGAGTCTTGGAGATGGGAAGTACAGTGCCTGCACTCTGAAGGAGTGGTGTTAAAGACAGTGATGGAGTCAATGATGGTGAAATTTTTTCTTTTTCAAGCCACCCTACCTTGATGGGAAATGGCAGATGTTTTAATAAAAAAAAAATATTTTGTCCATAATTTTAAATGTTTGTTATATCTAGGGTTGACTGTAATATGAAGACACTCTTATGTGAATAATTTAAAGTTTCTATTTTCATATTTATTTACATATTGTTCAAATCTTCTTAATTTTAATATTGATAATTAATGAGTATATTATGATGAAATTCTAAGGCTAGGTTTCAACTTAGGGGTCTTGTACCAAGCAGAAGGATAATAAGTCCCGAGTAAGGCTGTGAATAATCAAAGCTATCCGTGAAATGACCTTCAGAGTAAAGTGTTGTATAATCAAATCACACAGATTATGAAACAAGTAAATTCCATCATTCAATTGTACAACCTGGCAATTCTTGTAGGGTGGTATCAGGCATGACTATACAAGGGCTTCTAGAGTCGAGTGTGACTATTGCACAAGTACATGAACACTGAATAACATAACTGACAGCAATGGTGGGAAGACAGGTAGATCAATTCTTTTTAATGCAAAGAGCATGTTAGTCACTCATATGGATCAATGATAAGATTAGAAATCTCACAAGAAATGAGTCAGTACAGGAAAACGGTTAGTAAGAATGGCAACTGTTTGCAGGAAAGTGAAAGGTCCTGAACAGCAAACACAATGAAGAGTTTACATATTAAGTACCTCTGGCCAGGGGCCCAACAAAAGACATTTTACTTCTACCAAAGATGCAGTGCACATTATATTGAATGTGAACTACTGTATATGATAATGCAAGCAAGGAACTAAGCTTCTAAGTTGCTTGCAATAAGCCTTGAGAGACTACAATAAATAATGAAACAGACATTTAAGCAATGTGGGTAACAGCAGCAAGAGCATACAATTCTTATATGAAAATACTAGCTGATTACAAGTAAGTTTTTTTTTTCTAAACTCATTGGCCATCTCCTTCCAAGAGAGGGTAAATTTATATCACATAAAATATCTATGCTTATATTTCAGCTTTTTTTATGAAGGTTAATACACAGAGTTTACAGCGATATTCAGAAAGATATTGCATTGTCAGAAAATGAAGTGAAATGCCCTAGCATCTGGTTACATGAGGGAGTATTATAATCAGTAAAAGAGGGGTCTAGTCTGCCACCAGGTCTTTGATTGTTGTACAAGTGGGAGGCAGTTGTTTAATGGAGGAATGGTTTAAGAATTTTTGGGGGGACATTAACCAAAATTACTTCAGGTGAATCGTCTTTAAATAGGGATTTACTGTACCTACTAAGGGAGTTATTTTTATCATGACACTCATGTTTAAGACACTTTCAATGCAAGAACTGTGAGTCATATATACTGTATGCAAATTTGTTATTATGCAATGTCCTGGTTCTGTTAGTATTTCCGAATATGAAATTTACAGTCATCGTATGTGATTGGCACACTTCATAAAGTGCACTAAATACTTTTATTATGTTTATGGCCTAGTTGAGCTTAATAGACAGGCCTGGAAGAAATCTACCTCATTACTAAAGGGACATACAAGCAGACTTTCAAGCCTGGTCATATATGCCACTGTTAATAATTTCTCAATGCTCACAGAGTATCAATGCTCTTCATATTTTAATATTAATCTTAGGAAGGTAGGGAATTTGTCAGGACTTCAATTCTCAATATATGAGTATTTGTGATACCTTGTTGTTGCCTTAAACTGGATCTCAATCCCCTCTCCCTCCCTCTCTCTCTCTCTTGAGAGTCACAAGGTTTAGTACAGGGGGTTCAATAACTAAACTTAAATTTCTGTTGCTTCATACAATGCCCACATGATTCACACTTGGGTTTTTGAAGTTAATGAATCCCATGTTAACTTTACGTTCTTCTCTCGCCTTACGGTGATCTACTTTTTCTTGAGTCTACTTCTGTCTCTACATCTGGATTCTGTTGGGATTATTCTGGGGAGGCTATCACATCCCACATGGCAAAAGAAAAGTTTCTCTGCTGCCATAGGTCCAATAACCTCTTTCCCCTCCTTTCAGATATCCTTGCATCAAGCAATTAACAAATATGACTTGACTGTCTTACAGATACTGGAAAGTTACCATGTTTCATGAGGTTCCTTAGTGGAAAGTACAGCTAACAATAGTTTGCCATGGGTAATGAGCTTGGCTAGAAGATTAACCCCTGGTTATTGAGTGGAAAGCTTTAGTTCAGCATTTGAAAGATGTATTATGTCTGAGTGGGAGACTCGAGTATTTTATGAGCTAATAAGATCCATTGCTCCATAGCAGCATACAAAACACTATTCCTCTGGCAAAGATTAGGGGTAAAAAAAATAAAATGACATTCACTATCTCTTACTGTGGTTGCACTCTAAAGTGGAGTGTAGTTCAAAGAGTACAACATAAACTGTTTAGGTGTAATTAAGTAGAAATAACAGAGCAAAATAAGATGATGAAGAGTGTGCAATAAATCTAGAGGGATAAAAGGAAGTACAGTTAGCAAATGAGGAAGAGTTGGAATGAGTTTCTGAAGAAGGTTTTGCAATGGGGCATGAACATTTGGCTCATGCCCCATCTTATCAGCATGTCTGATCAAAGTCAGGGAAGGAGCTTTTGGGATTTGGCATGCTGTTGAAGAGTGACCTTGATAATGCAGCATCTATAGTGTGAATCAGAAAAAGTTACTTGAATTTAAGCTCTGTATGCAGAAACAACCATACCTGTACTCTGAAATGACTCACAAAATCATAATAACACGACTGCAAATAAATCATGGAACAGGCGGGGCCTGACATAGTTCAAGCTCCATCCATTAAATGATTTGTACAATGAAAGTCAAGTGATGAAGTTGTAGTCTTCAAGACTCAGCACAAGAACAGACTTCCCTGATGACTGCCTAATCAACCAGGCTAATTGTGCTAGCAGCCTGCATGCCCACAGCCATCACAATCCAGCTGATCCTTCACCTGATCATGCCTGTGCCCTTTGGGGTAAAATCCACTAAAGGATGATTACATACAAATAGGTAGTAAATGATTACCTACAAATAAATTATGGGTTATTACCTACAAATAGATAACAGGTGGTTACCTACAAATAAGTACAGTGGTACCCCGAGTTTCGGCCATAATTCATTCCAGAAGGCTGTTCGAGTGCCGTTACTGAACGAATTTGTTCCCATAAGGAATAATGTAAACTAGATTAGTCCTTTTCAGACCCCCAAAAATACACTTACAAAAGCACTACAATAATACACTTAAATAATTGTTCGAGTTCGGAGCTGTACAAAACTCGGGGTACCACTGTAATTACTTACAAATAAGTATTAGGTAATAACCCATAAATAGGTAAGAGGTGATTACCTACAAAAAGGTAAGAGGTGATTACATACAAATGAGAGGTGATTATCTATTAAACTACCTTTCACCCACCCCAGATTTATACACCCTCTTTAATCAATCTAAAGAATAAAAATTCACAATACCATGGCTGGAACAATACATAAATAACCTGCAATTTGGAGAGGAAACTTCATAACATTTTGGTCTGACTTGGACAACTGATAAGTCACACTGTAACTCGTCAATGGTCCAAGCAGGAACGAAACAATGCCACAAATTTTCCTTCTAAGTGTGAGTTATTTGTGTATTTTATCAACTTTTACCTTCATCATTTCTACATGAACAAAAGAAATCAACAATTTTCTCTTCCACTCTTTGAATTAAATCTTTATTAAAACCACCACCACCACCACCACCACACCATTTTCAATTTTTTTCATTTATTACTCTCTGTACAATATTCTTGTCACACATTGATCTTATTGCTCCCTGAGGCTGCTTCCTCACTGCAACATGTGCAAATCACCTTCACATCCATAAAAAAGTATGTATGTACAATACATTCCACTCTTTTGCATTCACTGACAAAATTCCTTTCTTTCCAGTGATCCATCAACATTACAGCAACTTTCTTTCCCTTACAAATTCTGTAGCTCACCTTGTCTTTCATACATCCATCTGCTGGCACATCCACTCACAAGTCTCTAAATGTATTTATTCACTTCTTACATGTTCCTTCCAGTCTTCCATTTTCTACACTTCTGCTTAAGTTCATCATGATCACTTCAAGAGGCACGTGTCTTGATGCTAGTAAAGGGTTCTTTTTTTAAGGAGCTTGAGCTATTCTCCCCTTTCTTGGAATGAACCTGATTATGTCCCAAACCCTGTGGGTCCAGCTCTTCTCCACAAAATAATAATAATATATCACCTTGCTCTTGTTAATGATAAAATGTTAACTTTCTTCTCTTACACATTCTTCCAACCTCTATCAATTTCTCTTCTGATTCACCCACAAGCACTCTGGCACTGTGTCCTCCATAAACAGAAACTTTGATAACTCCCACTTACATTGCATTCATGATCTACAACCAAACCTCTCCAATTAACACATTAATAAAAAACTTCTAAGGGTCACATAATCCCAATCTAAGATTTACATTATCCTGTCTAAGGTCCACATTATCCCTGTCTAGGGGTCCACATTTTCTGAAAATACTCCCTTTCTTTCTTACATAAAATACATTAACTAGAAATATTGCTGGAACAATAGTAGAGGTTTTCCTGAAAAAACTAACCACTACCTCCTACAAGTGCTGGATCAGCTGGGCTGTGGTTGCTTTGTATGCCTGCAGGGCATTAGTAGCAACAGCCTAGTTGACTAGCAGTAAACAAGAGAGAATGACCCCAGTCTGGGCTACATAGGTAGAAAAACTCTTGAAACTAGTCATGGTGTGTCACACATATAACATCATTATTTTGGTCTAATCACTCAGGCATCAATTTATTATTCTTGTAACATGGATAAGTATTTATTTTACTTATGGGCACATTAAATTCAGGGTGACTATGACAACAAAGTCAGCTTACCTCTATGCATTATTCGCTTTGAATGCATGTGGTCCAATGCAGAACAAAGCTGAACAAAGTATTTCCATATTGTTCTTTCTGGAATAAGACGCTGCTGCTTGCGGAAATGCCTAATCATACGGGAGAGATCGCCCGCATCAGCCAACTCTAGGACAATGTTGAGTTCATTGTCCTCGATGAATGATGCCAAGTATTGGATGATGTTCGGATGGTTGAGTTTCTGTAAGAAGCTACATTATTAATAATGTACAGGTTGCTACAAGGTTTGGAAACTTGAATACATGAAGACATTTCTAAGGTGATGAGGGTATCAAATGATTTAGATAAAGAAAAATTGGATATCATAATGGGGAGGAGGAGTATGGAAGAAGTGAATGTTTTCAGATACTTGGGAGTTGACGTGTCGGCGGATGGATTTATGAAGGATGAGGTTAATCATAGAATTGATGAGGGAAAAAAGGTGAGTGGTGTGTTGAGGTATATGTGGAGACAAAAAATGTTATCTATGGAGGCAAAGATAGAAATGTATGAAAGTATAGTAGTACCAGCACTCTTATATGGGTGTGAAGCTTGGGTTGTGAATGCAGCAGCGAGGAGGTGGTTGGAGGCAGTGGAGATGTCCTGTCTAAGGGCAATGTGTGGTGTAAATATTATGCAGAAAATTCGGAGTGTGGAAATTAGGAGATGGTGTGGAGTTAATAAAAGTATTAGTCAGGGCTGAAGAGGGGTTGTTGAGGTGGTTTGGTCATTTAGAGAGAATGGATCAAAGTAGAATGACATGGAGAGCCTTTAAATCTGTAGGGGAAGGAAGGCAGGGTAGGGGTCATCCTCAAAAAGGTTGGAAGGAAGGGGTAAGGAAGGTTTTGTGGGCGAGGGGCTTGGACTTCCAGCAGGCGTGCATGAGCGTGTTCGATAGGAGTGAATGGAGACGAATGGTATTTGGGACCTGACAATCTGTTGGAGTGTGAGCAGGGTAATATTTAGTGAAGGGATTCAGGGAAAGTAGGTAGTAGGTTGGTAGACAGCAACCACCCAGGGAGGTAATACCGTCCTGCCAAGTGAGTGTAAAACAAAAGCCTGTAATTGTTTTACATGATGGTAGGATTGCTGGTGCCCTCTTTTCTGTCTCATAAACATGCAAGATATCAGGTACGTCTTGCTACTTCTACTTACACTTAGGTCACCCTACACATACATGTACAAGCATATATATACACACCCCTCTGGGTTTTCTTCTATTTTCTTTCTAGTTCTTATTCTTGTTTATTTCCTCTTATCTCCATGGGGAAGTGGAACAGAATTCTTCCTCCGTAAGCCATGCGTGTTGTAAGAGGCGACTAAAATGCCGGGAGCAAGGGGCTAGTAACCTCTTCTCCTGTATATATTACTAAATGTAAAAGGAGAAACTTTTGTTTTTCCATCCCGCCTCGGTGGGATGCAGCCGGTGTGTTGAAAGAAAGAAAGATTCAGGGAAACCGGTTATTTTTATATAGCCGGACTTGAGTCCTGGAAATGGGAAGTACAATGCCTGCACTCTAAAGGAGGGGTTCGGGATATTGGCAGTTTGGAGGGATATGTTGTGTATCTTTATACGTATATGCTTCTAAACTGTTGTATTCTGAGCACCTCTGCAAAAACAGTGATAATGTATGAGTGAGGTGAAAGTGTTGAATGATGATGAAAGTGTTTTCTTTTTGGGTCACCCTGCCAATTCAGTGGGAGGCGGCCGACTTGTTGAAAAAAAAAAAAATTATTAATCCATTTCAGACACCCAAAAATATTAACAAAAAATACATTTTTTAAAGATTAACTATAATTTTACATACACAAAACAATGAGAACTAAATAAAATGACTAATGAAATGGATAAATGAACATTTAGCATCACTTTTACATAAGAACATAAGAAAGAAGGAATACTGCAACAGGCCTACTGACCCATGCGGAGCAGGTCCATGTCCCCCCCCCCTTCCAGATTAGACTAATGACCCACCCCCTGGATTATCCCAATGACCCACCCAGTCTGGTCATCCCCACTCAAGGATGGAGCACTGTACCAGACCCAGCAGCACAAGCTAGTCAGGTCCAACTCACACCCACCCACACCCACTCTTGCTGGCACTAATATCAACTCTACTGCTTATTTATTTATCACAGTACATCTAATATGACATAATAAACAATATTAATAACATAGAAACATACTAATCAAACTGAAACACCACTAGTCACACTGAAACAATGTACATAATTTATAAATGAGAAATATTGTATAAAAACATAATAGATGTAAAGAAATAAAGTGGTTATTGTGGAGAAAGTAAAGAAATAAAGTTGTTATTGTGGAGAATGTAAAGAAATAAAGTGGTTATTGTGGAGAATGTAAAGAAATAAAGTGGTTATTGAGATGCTGGCAGAGATTTAGGGCAATGGAAGATTCGCAGGGCGGCATATGTTGTCAGTGGGACTATGTATGTACCTCCAACAACATTGGAAGAGTTTTGTGTCATCCTTTTTCTATTGCTTAATAGCTTAACTTACTTGCTACCCTGTTAATGCTACACTTTATTGTTGGCTGGCGCTATAGCATGGATCGACTCCTGCTGCTTTAGTATCGTACATATCAGAGAATCACTGAAGAAGGCGCATTCTCCCCTCTCTCTCAGCCCTTTACAAAAGGACTGGCACTAGGAATTTTCTTTGGGCCCATGGTGGCTTATTTCACAGTTGCACTTGATCAATAACCACAAAACACAATGGATTATAGCGAAATGTTTGGATGAATGTGCGGAGGCTTGCTCACTCACCCAGAGACACAGCCAGACTGACTCATGAACGCGGCGGACGCGTCCAATATGGCCGATAACCGGGATAGAATTTCAGCCAAAAAAGCGGGCGAAAACCGAATTGGCCAATATCAGGAACGGCCGATAACCAAGGGTCCACTGTATTTATGAAGGGATTCAGGGAAATCGGCAGGCCAAACTTGAGTCATGGAAATGGGAAGTACAGTGCCTGCACTCTGAAGTAGGGGTATAAATATTGCAGTTTTATGACTGAAGTGCAAGCATGCCCCTGGCAAGACAGTGATAGAGTGAATAATGGTGAAAGTTTTTCTTTTTTGGGCCCCCTACTTTGGTGGGTAATGACGGATGTGTTAATAAAAAAATAAATAATAAATCTAAATCAATTCAAGTTACAGTTACATTTTCTGAACTGGATTAGACAACCATCATTCAGCAAGGGTTGTTACAAAGTTTCTTTCTGTACAATAAATCATGAATTATTTAGTGATTAATTATTCAGCATCCAAAATTATCCAGCAGTCTTGTTCAATCCAGCAAAATGCTGAATAATCTGGGTATTGCTAGACCATGGTCCACAAGCACTCAACAAAGTAAATTTTTTTTTTTAACACATCAGCTGTTTCTCACCAAGGTAGGGTGGCCTGAAAAAGAAAAACTTTCACCATCATTCACTCCATCACTGTTTGCCAGAGACATGCTTACACTACAATTCTCAAGCTTCATGTGCCCTCCTTCAGAGAGTGATGTATATGCCAGAGTGATTCAGAAGAAAAGAAAAAACTTCATCATTCAACATTTCCATCACTCCTTACATAATCCATTCTCTGATGAATGTCACATACAATAACAGATCTCCCTCAAACTGTGCCAATATCCCAAACTCCTCCTGCTAACCAGCACATTACGTGCTTCCCATTTCAGGACTCAAAATCCAGCTAACGGGTTCCACCAGATCCCCTTCACAAAAATATTGCCCTGCTCACACTCAACGGCTGGTCAAATAACACTGTCAGCCTGGATGATTCGATCTCTTGACAATCAGGGTGCGGTGATGCAGCTCCCCACAAGCCTGCAAAACTAATTACAAAATGAAGTATGTGTGTATCACATGGCGGATTCCCTGCCAAGGCAGGGTGGCCAGCGCTTTCTATCATTTGCTCCTCCACAAAATGTACCCAGAGGGTGCTACACTACAGTTTTTAAACTGCAACAGTAACACCCCTCATTCAGGTGCCGGGCACCATGCTTGCCCATCCTCAGGACTCAATCCTGGCCCTGCCGGTTCCCTAGAACCCAACCATAAATGTTACTTTCTTTCCACCTCCAACAACCAGCATCAAAGTATTAAAAACCATTTATCTCCATTGCTCTCCTATCAGCGCCACGCTCCCTTGCCTGCCAGAGTCCCAAGCCCCTGCACTCAAGCCTCCTTTGCACCTCCTCTCCAGCAGCTCCTGGGCAGCCCTACCGCTTCCTTCACCCTCTGGGTGAAATAGTGCCACAAATGTCTAAAACAATAAATATGCATTGAAAATATCCTACAAAACAATGAAATAAAAAGTTTTCATTTATCAGCACATAATTATGTCCAAAATGAGCCACTAAAATTATAAATTTTGGGTGCCTCCTATCATGATTGGAACAATGAATGTGATAAAAAAATCATCATATGATTTGATATTTTTGTATTGTAAAAATAAGATCTAATTTTCTGCGATCCATTTCTTCATCATTCATTCACAGTGCCAGTTCATTAAAGTAAACTTAGCAATAGTTAAAATATGTCCAGTTTCTAATGGAGTTGTATTCATGGTAGTAGAGATTTGTCAATTTATTTTCAGAATTATTTTATCAAAATCTCAGATTCATATTTGTAATTTTTGAAATTGTTTTGTGTGATTTTGGTCTCAGAGTATCTTTTAAGTATTAGGATTTATTCAGAACATACACAAGTACAGCTACAGTTATATGCCTCATGGGAGAATAGTTCAGGTGGACAGACAGGATGTTCCAGGAGGACACAGAAACAGAGTCACAACTGGAGAGATTAGAAGACACAAATAGTCATAGAGAGATGTTAGGAAGTATTTCTTCAGTCATGATTGTCAGGTGATGGAATAGCCCACAAAGTATTGACATAGTGGAAGCCCAGGAACCATCACCTGATTTGAAGCGAGAGTTTGATAAAGCTCCTTGGAGCAGGAGAGAGGCCAATGCAGCAGGTGAAGAGGCAGACCAGGAGCCTAAGACTGCGACCCCTACAGCCACACAAATGGGTGAGTACAAATGAGGTGATACCAGATTATCATACGTAGCAAGCATAGTAAATAATAAAAGTACCCAAGGATAACCGACAAGTCATTGACTTATTTCCTTGAGGTCCTTTTGCTTAGTATTACCAATATAGGGTGATAATATCTTGTTATTATTCTACTATAGGTAACATCTATATTACATTACATTCATCAGACACATTCTGGCTCTCTTCTTGAACTGGTTCATGCTATGACTGGCTTTGACATGTGCAGGCAGTCTGTTCCATTCCTTAACTGCTGTACAATAAAAGGTGTCTGAAGCCTGGCCACTGACTGTGGGTACTACAAAGTTGTGCTCTCTCCACCCAGTACTATGATTGCTTTGGTTCCCAGCCTTGACAAAATTGGCAGCAAGATATTCTGGACACTGTCTGTGAGCAATTTTATAAATATGATTTAGCTTCAGTTGTTTTACTCTGTCTTCAACATTCAGCATATTCAACTGGTGTAATTCATCCTGGCCAACATGCTCTCTTGGACCCAGGTCCAGGATGAATCTTACCATTTTGTTCTGGGTGATTCGTAGTCTATCTTTCAGTTTTTTTGTCAAGGCAGAGTGCCATGAAGAGCAAGTGTAATCCATATAACACTGTAGAAGGGCTAGACATAGGGTCCTGCAAGCCTCAGTAGGTAGACACTGTGCTTGTCTACAGAGGAATTTCAGTCTGGCATTTGCTTTCTTTATTACACTGTTCCCTATCAATTCTCCTGACATGTATGGGTCAAAGGGGATTCCCAGATATTTTACTGAGGAAACTGAAGTGATGGGCTTCCCATTACACTGGACATTAAAACTATTTACCCCTCTCAGTTTATGTTTTGTGCCAAAGAGAATGGCTTCATTTTTCCTGAGGTGTAATGATAGTTTGTTGCCTACTAACCATTCGCTGCAGGACTCCAGTTCCAGTGTTAATACATTAGTTATATCTTGTGGGTCTTTACCTGACACTATCAGGGCACTGTCATCTGCATACAGTAGGAGTTTGTATTTGACACTGATAGGCATGTTAACATAACATAGGAATAATAAGGGACCCATAATACTACCTTGGGGAACTCCACATGCTATTGGCAGGGGTTCTGATTCCATTTTGTTGATTTTGACAATTTGTCTCCTGTTGCTAAGGTAGGACTTAAACCAGTCTACAGAACCTATACCGATAGCTTGAAGTTTCTTATATAATAATTGTGGTTGACAATATCGAAGGCCTTTTGCAGGTCTAAGGTTACCATACCTATGTGGTTCCCCATTGACATTTCAGTTCTCATATAATCCATCAGATTAATTAGGGAGGTGTCGGTTAAGTAAGAACTTCTAAAGCCTGATTGATAGCTATGGAGAATGTTGTTGTCATTAAGGTACTTAACTAAAGTTACTAAAGTTACTAAATGCTGTAAAGAGTTTTTATGAGGATAGTGAGGCTCAGGTTAGGGTGTATAGAAGAGAGGGAAACTACTTCCCAGTAAAAGTAGGTCTTAGACAGGGATGTGTAATGTCACCATGGTTGTTTAATATATTTATAGATGGGGTCGTAAAGGAAGTAAATGCTAGGGTGTTCAGGAGAGGGGTGGGATTAAATTATGGGGAATCAAATACAAAATGGGAAGTGACACAGTTACTTTTTGCTGATGATACTGTGCTTAAGGGAGATTCTAAAGAAAAATTGCAAAGGTTAGTGGACGAGTTTGGAAGTGTGTGTAAAGGTAGAAAGTTTTAAGTGAACATAGAAAAGAATAAGGTGATGAGGGTATCAAATGATTTAGATAAAGAAAAATTGGATATCAAATTGGAGAGGAGGAGTATGGAAGAAGCGAATGTTTTCAGATATTTGGGAGTTGACGTGTCAGTGGATGGATTTATGAAGGATGACGTTAGTCACAGAATTTATGAAGGAAAAAAGGTGAGTTGTGCGTTAAGGTATATGTGGAGACAAAAAGCGTTATCTATGGAGGCAAAGAAGGGAATGTATGAAAGTATAGTGGTACCAACACTCTTATATGGATGTGAAGCTTGGGTTGTAAATGCTGCAGTGAGGAGACGGTTGGTTTAACCCCTTCAGGGTCCAAGGCCAAAATCTGAAGTGGTGCTCCAGTGTCCAAGAAATTTTGAAAAAAAAAAAAAAAAAAACAAAATTAAAAAGCATATTTTTGTGAAGGTAATAAGACAAAAAAAAAATTCTGATCAGTACTTACCGAGATACAGTGCCAAGAAGTTTGTCCAAAATGATGTGATGGCGGCAACATCGACGAATTCCACATACGCGCATTACTTTATTTAGCGGTTTTTGTAGTTTTTTCTTTTCTTTTCCAATTTTTTTCTTTTCCTACTAACATTTGGGGCCTGAGAGACCAATACTGTATATAATGTATATATATAAACTCACTGTATTGAACACAATAACCGCACTAAAGTTATTATCATATTATTGTTTACCACTGTTGTTTATTACAATAAACATGCACAAATCTTGTATAATACTAATGTTCTATCATATATTTACATATTTACAATCACTGGACATGGTTTTAGAACTGCTGGAGCTTGTGGAACTCCTTGAAACAAGGCACCATGCACAGAGGCACCTTACATTCCTCACACATAAACCGAGTGTCTTTGCGTCTTTGTTGCCGTCGTTTTGTTTGTGCACAGACGATGCATCTCTTCTGAGCAAATTTCTTCTGAGTTGAAGGAAGCTGTATTATGAAATGATCACCTTCCCTCCTCAAACGCTTGGGTATATCCTGAGGAATTCGAGGACCTTGTTGTATAGCAGGTGTTCTTACCTGGTACTTCATTATGAGTTGTCTGACAACAGACAAACAAAATTCACCATACGGTGGTCTGTTGCCAGTCTTTATTTGGTACATATTATATGCATTGAGCATTGAAATGTCCATGAGATGGAAGAAAAGTTTCATGTACCACTTGTAACTCTTACGAACACAATCAACAAAACCAATCTGCATGTCACATTTGTCAACCAAGCGCATGTTTTGTGTATAATCAATCACTGTCACTGGTTTTCGAATACGTTCATTAGTCACTCGATCAACTTTGCCACTGTCTTGCATTTCATTACGGTGAATGGTTGTCAACAATGTGACATCTCGTTTGTCATGCCACCGTAATGCCATGATGTCATTGGCAGTAAACACCTGCACGTCATCACCACGAGCACCTGCGTTGAGCCTGGGCATATGTTTACGATTAGAACGCACTGTGCCACACACATCTGTCTTGTTCACTCGCATGAAATCACTGAGTAATGGGCTTGTGTACCAGTTATCGGTATATAATGTATGCCCCTTACCAAGATAAGGTGCCATCATGTTTCTCACTACGTCACCTGAGATACCCAATAACATCTTGGTATCTTTCAATGTTTTACTTCCCGTGTATACAACAATATCCAACACCAGGCCACTGTCACAGTCACAGAGTACAAACAGTTTTATACCAAAGCGTTTCCTCTTGCTCGGTATATACTGCTTGAATGACAGTCTACCTTTGAACAAAATCAAAGACTCGTCAATTACAAGATTCTTGAATGGATAAAAGTATATGCTGAACTTTTGTTTGAGATACATGAAAACATTTCTAATCTTGTATAACCTGTCACTTCTGTCAGGCCTGGTTTTGTCAGAGAAGTGCAACATACGTAACAGTAAGATAAACCTGTTCACTGGGATGATTTCACTGAAGACCGGGGTAGAAATTAGCCGATCTGTGGACCAGTATGCTTTTATATTATGCTTATAGACATGAGGCATAAGCATTATTGTTGCAAAAAGCAAATACATTTCTGCAACAGTCGTCTCTTTCCACCTGTGTAGTCTTGACTGTGGTGATATGATCGTATTTGCCATGGTGTACTCAAAATACTTATTACTTTCCCTGACAATAGTTTCCATCAATGGCTGGTCAAAGAATAATTCAAAGAATTCCAGTTCATTGGCCGTGGTTCCAAGGGGACAAGTAGGTAGAATTCCACTTTGAGAGTCATCAAAGTGGTGGGGCTTGGAAACAAAATTGGGACGTTGCTGCCAATCCCAGATACAGTTTGCTGGTGGATACTGGACATCATAGGCTGGTTGTGCGGGTGGTTGTGGTGGGCTGGTGGCTGACGCTCCACTTTGTCCTTGAACTGACGAGTCAGCAGCGTGGGTCCCAGCCTGGGCTGGTGAGTCACACATGGCGGTGCCACTACCATCACTACTACCACCACCTACTGATGCCTGTGGTGTATCCATGCCAAGTGTAGCCACATCATCCTCACTATCACTATCTAAACCTGGTGTAGGGCCACGGGATGTACTCCGGGATGTGCTCCGTCCCGAGCACAGCATAGGGTATACTACCCGAGCGCATGTGGCGGCAAACATACCGGCGCTTCACTGGTAAATATGATTCCTCACTATCACTACTCGAATGATCGTCAAGCACAATAAAATCACAATCCACGTCACTATCATTATCATTACTGAAGTCAGAGGCCTGGCCATGCAAAAATATTAGTTTTCTCTTGCGTTGAGGCACAACCGACCGTGAGTCACGAGTGCAAACACCAGAGGAAGAAGGTTGAGGATCGTCAGGGTTTTCTGCACTATTATCGATATCCTGGTCATTCCTTTCGGTCACTAACTGATCAAAGCCATAGAATTCGTCTTCATTTCCACTTCCATCAGTGTCAGAACTATCAGATAGGAAGAGGAGAGTCCCAATTTTCCGGGGAGTGAGAGCTGGGCTCTGGTGGCCTGGTGGTTAACGCTCTCGCTTCACACGGTGAGGGCCTGGGTTCGATTCCCAGCCAGAGTAGAAACATTGGACGTGTTTCTTTCCACCTGTTGTCTATGTTCCCCATCAGTAAAATGGGTACCTGGGTGTTAGTCGACTGGTGTGGGTCGCATCCTGGGACACTGACCTAAGGAGGCCTGGTCACAGACCGGGCCGCGGGGGCGTTGACCCCCGGAACTCTCTCCAGGTAAACTCCAGGTCCAGAGCCGGCGTTCCCACAATGCTATGTGGCGCCTAGATTTTTTGTTTATGGCACACACCCACCACTCAGACCCGTTCTCTCACATGTAGGCCTATGAGCGCTTTCGCGCTAAATTTGACGGCGCTAGAATTTTGGCATAGATCTACGGTTTGGACACTCAACGTGAAGCCGTAGATCTACAGGACGGACCCTGAAAGGGTTAAAGTTCAGAAGCGCCATCTTTTAGGAACTTAGACGGGATGTTATCAGGGCAGGTGCTCTTAGTTTAACCTGCTTAGTTCTTTTTGAATAAAGTCATGAAATACACTTACTAGTTGACAACTGTTTGGGGTTACCCCTTTAATGGTATAGAATGTTTGAAACTTATCTGAGTCTGTGTTAGAAGTATTTGATGCACCTAGTAGTTTACTTACTAGTGTTGATGCGACAGATGTGTAGTAGGAATTAAAACAATTTGCCACCTTAGAGCACGGGGTGCTTGGTGAAGAGCACAGGGCGCTCTTCACCAAGTGTCCCAAGTGGCCGGCACAATTACTTTGAAAAAGTTAGAGGTTTCGTGGCATACCTCATTATCAATAGTGAGTACTATGTTAGACCTATCTACTCGTTTATGGCTATACCTCAACTGTTTTAGTTGTTGCCAGAGCTTTCTGGGGTTATGCTTATACTCTTCAATTTTTGAGCAATAGTGCTTTGCCTTTGCTCCTTTTATAAGTCTCTGTACTGTTCCTCACCCTTTGGAATTCATTTAGTGCTGCAATATCCTGTCTGTTTGTTTTAAATCTTTTTAGCAATTGATCTCTGAATTTCATATTAACTAGTATCTCAGTAGTCATCCAGGGTTCAGTTCTCTGTTTAATCCTAACCTCTTTAACTGGTTCAATATTATCAAGGATGGTAGTGAACATTGCTTTGAATTTTTCTCAGGCATCATTTGCGTCCGTGCAACTTGTTATCACAGTCCAGTCACAATTGTGTAGCCTATTTACCAGTGTTTCTTTATTGTAATTTCTAGTTGACCTCATTTTTACTGTCCTCAGTAGGCCTATCCTATCCCTAGTGATTTTCCTGGTGCAGTAAATAATGAAATGATCACTAAGGCCTGTGGTAATGACGCCTGACTGACTAATGTCCTCAGAGCGGTTACAAAATATGTGGTCAATTAGGGTGGTTGAGAACTGTGTGATCCGAGTTGGTGTATTAATTAGTTGAGTGTAACTATTTAAACCCAGAATTTGCTTATACCTTTTGCATAGCCTGTTATTTTGCTACTGAAAACAGATATTGAAGTCTCCCAGTATTATTGTCTCACAATTGTTTTCAAGTCTGGACAAAACTCTGGAAAAGTCTTCTAAGAACTGGTCATGGGTGGGAGGGCAGTAACAAGTTTTTACTAAGTCTTGAGAAGCAGCACTTCAAACCATAGAATCTCCAGTTTATTGTTATTTAAATCAGGTCTTGGGTTGTAAGCTAAGTCATTTCTAATGTAGGCATATACCCCAACACCTTTTCTGTTCCTATCCAAGCGTTTTATATTGTAACCTTCTATTCTGACCTCGTCGTCAGTCACCGTATCATCCAACAATGATTCAGAGATGGATGTAACTGTCGCCCTAGTTCTGTTAGCTAAAATCCTAATCTCTGCCAATTTTGGAAAAAGTGATCTTGCATTGACATGAATAAAGTGAAGGCCTGTTTTCATAAAACAATTATAATCATCAATATATGGCAATGGGTCATTTGTATTAAAATTTGGTAAATCAATATCATCATTGCTAAAGGGTAATTGTACCAAAGTGCATTTGTTACACACAAAATGAATTCTGGCACCATTACTATAATTGTACATACATCCATTATGCACCCACCACTTACACATTTTACATAATTAATAATAAATAAATAATAAATAAATAAAATAAATAAAAAAAGGTGTCTTTTCTGTTCTTCTTTTGTACTTTAGTGCAGTGTTTGCACCTGTTTGGTGGTGTTTGAGATAATAAGAATGGCTGTATTGTCTCACATTGACCTATGTATGCATTACATATGGAGTTAAGGTCTAGCTACTAGACCATCATTATCACCATCACTTATCTGCCTGTTTGGCCTCTACACAATAGCTTCAGGTCCTGGATTAATTTGGATATCACCACTTAACAGTACTACTATAAGAGCTGTGTGACACTGTTTTTGTTTGGGTATGCGGTGTTACCATACCTTGCGGTGATAGTGACATTTATGTTTCTGGAAGGATGGCAACTTTTTTTGCTTTTAGTGTCCAGGGTGCTATTACCCCATTCGCCTTTTCCAGCCCCCCCATGACTGATTTCCTTCTTCACAGAATTGCAGGAGAAAGATAACTATAATTATGGCAGCCTGTACCCCCCTAATGCCTGCCATTTTCACTCTTTACTCTTTTAATCATTCACAACAATATTTATTTCTCTTTTCCAGTCACCTAGCAAACCCTAGCAGTTGCTCTAGCAATCACCACTGATTATTAGTTGATCATGAAATATGGCCTTTTTGGCTGAGTGAAGATCCCTAATTTTTTTTTTAAATGTGCTGAATGGATTTCCCATGACAAAATCTTTCTTTCTAAGCATTCTTTCTTACAAAAAATAATTTTAATACAATTAGAACAATATTTAAAAGAGATATACAGTGGAACCTCTGCTTACGAATTTAATCCGTTCTGTAACCTTGTTCGTATCCTGATTTTTCTGTATGCTGGGTTAATTTTCCTCATTTAAGTTAATTGAAATGCCATTAAGTCATTCCAGGGAAATTCCTGCTGTCAGGAGGCATGACAAAATAGTACAGTGGAACCCCGAGTTTCGTGATTAATCCGTTCCAGAGAGCCTGCCAAAGGTCGAAATTCACGAAACTCGAAACCATTTTCCCCATAAGAAATAATGGAAATAAAATTAATCCGTTCTAGACACCCAAAAATATTAAAATAAAATATTTTTTTTTTAAATTAAATAAAGATTTACATAATGAAAACAATCAGAAATCAAGTACATGCTTTTAAAAAAATAATAATAGCATTACACTTACCTTTACTGAAGACTTCTGGGTGGATGGAAGACGGGAGGAGGAGACAGGAGGAAGGTGTACACTATTGTTTGGAAGGAGAATCTCCTTCCATTAAGACATTAGGTAGCAAGTCCTTATCTGGGGTTACTTCTCTTCTTTTAATACCACTGGGAACAACTTGAGAGCACTAGACCCCTGTTGCACAAAATATCTGTCCAGAGAGGTCTTTTTCTGGCATTTCTTTAAGATTTCCCTGAAGTGGGACACAACACTGTCATTGTACATGTTGCAGATATGGCTTGTTTCAGCTTGGTCAGGGTGATACTTTTCAACAAAACTTTGCAACTCATTTCACATTGCACAAATCTCCTTAATCTTTGAAGAAGGCACCTCATCCACTCCCTCTTCCTCCTCCTCTGAAGCAAGTTCCTCGGCTGTGGTCTGATGCTGTTCCAGTTGAAGCTCTTGCAGTTCGTCAGTGGTTAACTCTTCCCTGTGGTCCTCCACCAACTCTTCCACATCCCCATCAAAATCCCTCTGGATCGTGTTCCTCACTTTATTTACCAAAGGGCTTGCACTAGCTTTCCTTGGGTCCGTAATGGCTTATTTAGCAGTTGCAAGCACAAAAAACAATGGATTATTATGAAATGTATTGTATAAACCCGCGGGGTGATGGCCATGTGTTGGTAAACAATGGCACACTGAGCGTGAATGGCGTGGGAGACTGGCTTGGTGTGCACGGTAATGGGCGGACTGGTACCAGACGGTCGCTGAAACACAAGTCTTTTCACGAAACTCGAGGCCAAATTTTTCCAAAAAAACTCGCCAAAGGTCGAATTTCACGAAAGTTGAGGCTGCCGAAACTCGGGGGTCCACTGTACTTCAATATGACGCTGATATCAGCTCTACGGCTTATTTATCGATCACAATTCATCTAATATGACATAATAAACAATATAAATAACAAAAACCTGATATACATCTAGAATGAATAAAATATGTATGGTGGCGGGGAGGATGGTGGTCGCGGGCATTCTCGCTCAAGCTACGAAAACATCTTCCCATTCTTTCCTCCTTCAGACGTGTTAGTATAAGAGAAAATGGAGTTTGTGAGGCAAGCTGCATTAGATTACTAGCAGCTTGACAGAGTGAACAAAACCCATTCATGTCCGGGCTGGTGACAACAACAACTGGTTTGTTTACAAAACTTGCAAACCTTCTACACACTCATTCTCTCTCTCTCATTTATTCATTTAATCTAGTTTACTCACCTCTCACTCTACATTAAGACTACAGATATTTTAAAGTAAGTAATGAGTGAACACTATTATTATTATACGTATTATATTTTGTAGGTAGTAGGTTGGTAGACAGCAACCGCCCAGGGAGGTACTACCATCCTGCCAAGTGAGTGTAAAACAAAAGCCTGTAATTGTTTTACATGATGGTAGGATTGCTGGTGTCCATTTTTCTGTCTCATAAACATGCACGGTTTCAGGGACGTCTTGTTACTTCTACTTACACTTAAGTCACACTACACATACATGTACAAGCATATATATACACACCCCTCTGGGTTTTCTTCTATTTTCTTACTAGTTCTTGTTCTTGTTTATTTCCTCTTATCTCCATGGGAAAGTGGAACAGAATTCTTCTTCCGTAAGCTATGTGTTGTAAGAGGCGACTAAAATGCCAAGAGCAAGGGGCTAGTAACCCCATCTCCTGTATAAATTACTAAATTTAAAAAGAGAAACTTTCGGTTTTCTTTTTGGGCCACCCTGCCTCAGTGGGATATGGCCGGTTTGTTGAAAGAAAGAAAGAAGAAGTATTATATTTTATTATTATTATTATTAATAGTATTAGTACATGTACATACATATTATTGTAATAATAATAATTATTATTATTATTATTATTAATTTAGGGAACTGGAGCACAGATCCAATTCTCTAGATCAAGAGCCCCTCACCAAGGAACCTCCCATGAGAAGGAATTTTGCATCCTGAAATTTCGTTCATATCCAGATGCGAAAAATCGACCAAATAACTGTTCGTATCCTGGAAAATTCGCATGGTGGGGCTATCGTAAGCCAAGGTTCCACTGTATTAAAAATGCTAATAAAAGGCATGTGCAAAATAAAGGGACCATAAAACTAAAACTGCATTATCCAGCAATTTTAAAATATAGCACACTTTTATCCCCAATCAGTGCCTGATAACTGATAATATACTGTGTATGGACAAGACATGATCAAAGCTCAATCTCTTCACACACACATCTTGTCTGTTAATGTCAGCTAAGAATGATAATTCTGGCTCATTTTTCCATACCAAAGGCCTTCTTTGGCACAAATTTTCCCCTTTCCCTGTATTACTTCAAAAGGCACCTGTAGCTTTTTCTGACAATAGCTAACAAAAATTAAATTTTTGTCTATTTATGAAGTATAAATATTAGTGTGGGCAACCTTGGCTTTCTTATAGTACAGTATATTTAAAAAAAGTGAGACACTGCACACTTAAAAAAATTTTATTGAGAAAATAGGAATGGAAGAATAATGAAATAGGTCTATTGGCCCATGCTAAGCAGGTCCAATTCACACCCAATTCCACCCACATTTAAATCTATCCAAAGTTTCTGCCTCAGTGATGCTACCTGTTAGTTTATTCCACTAATCTACAACTCTAATGCCAAACCAATACTTACGTATATTTTTTCTGAATCTACATTTACTTAACTTCAATCCACTGCTGCCAGTCTTGTCTTGGTTAGATATTTTCAGTGCATTATTTATATTCCCATTATTTTTTTTTTTTTAAATTTATTTCCAATTTTCCATTTGTACACTTCAATTAAATACTCCTTAATTCCACATCTTTCTAGAAGGTCCAAATTCTGTGCCTTCAGCCTGTCATTGAAGGAAAGGTTTTTAATACATGGGATCAATTTTGTCATCCTTCTCTGTACATTTTCTGACACATCCATGTTCATTTTGTAATATACGGACCAGAACCAAGCAGCAAAATCTACATATATAGTCTTATTTATGCTTCTTGATATGATGCCAAGAATCCTATTAGCTTTATAGCAAACACTTATGCACAAAAGTCTTGGCTTTAAATTTCTGCTAATCATAGCTCTGAAATCTTTTTTATTATTTAGTTTATAAGTACAGTACCAGTCATTTTCTTTCCCAAGGATTTGAACCTTATTGTTAATGTATGTTAGCATACAGTGATACCTCTCATATCCGAACTATATGGGCCAAGACCGGTTCGAAAACACGGAGTTTCCAGATATGTGAAGGGGAAAAACATGTGCTTCCATACCATCACATTGCCATCCATATCCTGTCATATCGCAATCAGCAACGGCGTTGTAGGTTTAAAAAATTAATCCAGTGTCAATTGGCAGTGAGACCAGACACTATGGGCTCGAATAACAGCCTCCTGGATTTCACGGACCACAGGACCATAACTTTTCAAATGGGCTGTGGACAGTGGATGTTCCAAATACTCCAAAAGTATATCGACACCTGCCGTTGCTGCTGAAATTATTGGTCTTGGAGGCAATGGGTCGTCATCGTCACTTTCAGAATGTTCCAGGTGCAACACTGATTCTGCAATCTCTGCACCCATCAGAGACTGCACACCAGGGTCATCTTCATCACGCTTAAGCCAGTCCTGCATATTAAGATAAGATTTCGTTCGGATTTTTAACCCCGGAGGGTTAGCCACCCAGAATAACCCAAGAAAGTCAGTGCGTCATCGAGGACTGTCTAACTTATTTCCATTGGGGTCCTTAATCTTGTCCCCCAGGATGCGACCCACACCAGTCGACTAACACCCAGGTACCTATTTGCTGCTAGGTGAACAGGACAACAGGTGTAAGGAAACGTGTCGGAATGTTTCCACCCGCCGGGAATCGAACCCAGGCCCTCCGTGTGTGAAGCGGGAGCTTTAGCCACCAGGCCACCGGGCCACGCTATGAACCATCATACCACTACCATGTTGTTGTAGGTACCACTTCATCACACACTTATTGAGTTCCAAGCTCTGTGGCTTTGCCATCACTTTTCTTTTGGCACTTTTTGGCCACTAGGAGCCATGCTTTTAGTGGCCAACCGGTACACTAAAGTGCATGCCAATTTTGATTCAGCCTTCTGCCGTATCTGAACAGCTGTTCAGATGTTTCGGTAATAATTTTAGAATTTCGTCCTTTCTCAGGGCCTGTTCCGATATTGGTGAAGTTCAGATAATGGCAGGCCGGATATGCGAGGTATCACTATATGTACAGATGGTGTTGGCATGTCATCAGCACCAGCGTAATGGAACCAAGAAAACCTGTTTCTCACAAAACACTCACCATTTCCCTTCATATGATATCCTCTTTTATGTAATCCAATGATCTGTGCAATTGTCTCTCATGCCAGTGACTTATTCTTGCCCATATTAATTTGTCTATAATGAAAAATGTCGTACAAACTTGGCACTCAAGACCAAGCAGCACAGGGAGACCACAAACACATATCCTTACCACCACACAAGCCTAGAAAACACTGAGTATGCACTGAGCCTTAGGGATTCCTGTGACATCTCGCAACGTGTTGCCTGGTGGCTAAAAGGATGGGGCATTATTTTGACATTAAAGTATACTGGGCACCATCACCTCGCACACTTTAATGATGAGTACCCTGTATCATCCTGATCAGTATCATTTTTGACCTCATGGATTTCGTTTATTCATTTTAAAATACACAGGACAGTATTTCTGAAATCCCTGGATCCCAAGAGTAGTTTTGTCTTACATATAAAAAATTCAAAATTTGGCAAAGATGATTAGTATTACATACCTGAAGTAAATTGATCTCCTTCATACAGTCTAATCTGGCTTTTGAATCCATCATCTCGAAGATTTGGACCTTTTTCAAAGCCACTACTGCATGGTCGACCTTGCATCTTGCTCTATATACAACACTAAACTGGCCTTTACCAATTTTCTTTTCTATATCAAAACTGGAGAGTGTTCCATATATGGAGTCACTCGATGAGAGTTTGATCAGCTCTGATGCCGCATCCATTTTAAGTGGCTAAAGAGGCATATCAGCATTTCTGGAAGAACAATTTTTAATTAATTACAGCATACACATTAGAGGCAGATTATGCTGCTTATAATTGATGCTAAATACAGTAAACTCTCGAGATAACAGATTAATGGAGAATTGTCTGAGTGTTCTTTAAATCAAGATAATGTTGACAAAATAGGAAAAAACACCTAATATAGAACTGTATCCTCAAATTACAGTTATATTACAATAAACATTAAAAATAAAAGAGTTTAAAGTACAATTTACACAGTGGATTTTGCTCATTAGTTTAAAAGCCCAGTACTTTGAGGATAGTTTACTGTAATACAAAGTTAATTTAGGCTGACAGATTGGTTAGGTAGGATTAATCTATATGATATATAAATTCAAGCAAAATTAGATCAGACTTGGTTATTTAGGATACCAGACAATGTGTTCTGTCTAATATTAAAAAAATAAAAGTTTCATGCAAAAAAATGAATTTGTACATGTTAATTCATGTCAGCGTGCCTCGTTGTGCTCCCGGTTTTGTTAGGCCTGGTGTTTTCACGGTCGCTCTTACGTGCTAGAACTTTAATTTGTGTCATCAATCCTATACGATACATCCCTCTAGCGCCTGGAACCAATCTTGGGCGGAAAACATTATATACTGAGTAAAAAAAGGAGAATTGTGTGCACTACCTAACAGAGTTTACTGCCAGAGGGGAATCATAGGCCTGTCCCGTGTGGAAAAATAATAATATTGAACTTTGTGTCAGAGGAAAGAAAGTCTCCCTGAAAGCATTGAGTATACATAGTGTATAGTGTATACTACAGTGGCTCCCTAGTATATTGATGATAAAGGCTAAAGTGTCATTTGAAAACAGGTGAATTTGTAAATGAAGTGATAAGCCTATAGAGGCAGGTGCCAGAAGTCGCCAGAAACTTACCACAGGTCAGCTGTTTTTTTTAATAATCTTCCTGGCCTGCTAGTGTACTCGCATATAATCTAGTGATACCAGTGAATAGCAGAATACAGTGTTGTAGTAGCAACTAACCAGTATTATAATGGTACTTAGTGGAGTGGAGTGACTTTCATTAGTTTCTTTTTCTTGAAATACCAGACGTTACTGTGAATTTCATATAACCTGTAGTTACCAGCGGTCGCAATATACAAACGAGAAGCAATTATTACTACAGAAAAAGCGCCCTTCCTCCAAAATTTGCACCAGTCAACTATAGTGATAATATAGCATTTATTGTGGTGGAGACGGAAAAAAAAAAAAAAATAGAGAAGCTAGATACAGCGATTGATAAACAAAGGTGGAGGCTCGACCGTTCGTCATTGTAGGAGTGCCAGCAGTCACCGGCTCTTCAACACGCAAGTTATACTTTTGTATCAATCAAATCACATATTACTCGGGTAGATAATTTCCAGTAGATCCTTCATGTGTTAGCTCAAATCACCGACCAGTATGGTTTAAATAAGTGACCCACTGATCAGATCAGATAGACTGGTCCGAACCCTTGACTGGTCCGAACCCTTGACTGGTCCGAACCCTTGACTGGTCCGAACCCTGGACTGGTTTCAAACGGTTTCGTTGTGCACCACCTAGCAGGTTATTAATAGAATATTCAAGAGGTTGCTAGTAGAATTGCAGTAAATCAACCATTCAAATCATTATGAAGCTGTGTGTAGTCTGTGGTCAGTCAAACAAACGGGCTTCCACATGCATAAATTGTCATTTCTGTGGAAATTGGTGTCACGCCCCTTGTGCAGATATCCAAGAACTAGCTACAAGCAGTATTAAAACAGGGAAGTGTTTTTGGGTATGCCCAAATGAGATAAATCTGTGGACTAAAATCACAAGGGTATTAAAAGAGGTCAACATCAAAGCTGCTTTCATAGAAAACCTGGAAGCTTTCTACAACAGATGGGAACATAAAAAGTCCGGGCTGAATGGTACTGCCCTTGATACTGGCCATGTAGTCAGAAACTGTAAGGCTGGAGATGATGTCCTGGTAGTCAGTAAATGGGGGGCTGATAGTGCTGTCCTGGGAGACAGTAATGGGGAAGCTGGAGGTGCTGTCCTGGGAGACAGTAATGGTGAAGCTGGAGGTGCTGTCCTGGGAGACAGTAATGGTGAAGCTGGAGGTGCTGTCCTGGGAGACAGTAATGGTGAAGCTGGAGATGCTGTCCTGGGAGACAGTACTGGGGAAGCTGGAGATGCTGTCCTGGGAGACAGTAATGGTGAAGCTGGAGATGCTGTCCTGGGAGACAGTAATGGTGAAGCTGGAGATTTTGTCCAGGTAGTCGGGAATTATACGCAGGAAGGAATACATATGAATGACCTCATAGGGGACAGGAGCCATAGTAGGGAAACAAGTGTAGTCAAAGATAAGATAAAACCAATATTGCAAACTAGAAATACCGCAGGAAATAGCAAACAAGAGGACTCCACTAGCAATAGTGAGGATATATTACCAAAAACAAATGGTGGGAGCTCCATTGTTGGTGCTAGGGAGGATAGAAGTAAGACAGGGAAACATGCACCAACAGGGAATACAGTCACAGAAACCCAAGGCAAACGGAAACCAAGCCTGTGCACATACTATGCACTTGGTATCTGCTGGCATGGGAAATCTGGAAAAACAGATGGGACGTGCAACTATGACCACCCTAGAAAATGCCATGCCCATATGACAACAGGAAAATGCAAACTCCCTTCCTGTAAGCTTTTTCACCCTGAACTGTGTACCTCTTCAGTACAGGAAAGACTGTGCTATAACTTAAATTGCCAGGCATACCATCTAAAGGGGACAAAAAGATACAAAACATCCAGGCCATGGGAAAACCTGGGTAGCCACAGCCACTCAAGAGGGAGAGGTTTTTTAGTGCCAGGAAGGAAAAAAAACTGGCAGGAAATGGCAGAAATCGTACACCAAATCCAGTCATTCCTGGAGTGGAACCACAGTCGATGGCCTCCACTCCAAACCAACAGATACAGATACTAATGCCGGAAAAAAAATCCCCCCCCAGTACCAACAATACCACCAGTCCGATAACATTCTTCTTTGCAAATATACAGGGTCTAAAGCCAGCAACAAACAACAAAATACCTTTCATCCGTGGACTGCTTGCAGAGGCAAAGGCAATGTTCGCGGCTTTCACTGAGACCCACATAAAGGATCACTTGGACAACGAAATATGGATCCCAGGTTACAACCTATACAGATGTGACAGAGTGAACAGGCAAAAGGGGGGGGTTGGCCTGTACATTGCAGAGTCACTTGTTTGCACAGAACTGCTAAATGCCTCAAATGATGTAGTGGAAGTTTTAGCAGTAAAGGTCGAGAACCAAAACCTAGTCATTGTGATAGTCTACAAGCCTCCGGATGCAACATCCCAGCAATTCCAGGAACAGCTGTTAAAAATTGACCACTGTCTGGAAAACCTTCCAGCTCCTGCACCCAACATCTTGCTCCTGGGGGATTTCAACTTAAGGCACCTAAAATGGAGGAATATAGCAAATAATATTGTTGCAGTAATAACACCAGGAGGCAGCTCTGATGAAAACTCACACTCACGCGAGCTTTTAAATCTCTGCACAAAATTCAATTTAAACCAGCAAATAATAGAGCCTACTAGACTGGAGAATACACTAGACCTCATCTTCACTAACAATGATGATCTGATAAGAAATATCACCATATCAAAAACAATATACTCAGATCACAACATAATTGAGGTTCAGTCATGTATGCGCGGAGCCCCAGACCGACATAATGAGATTAGTCACGAGGGAGCATTCACCAAATTCAACTTCAATAACAAAAACATAAAGTGGGACCAAGTAAACCAAGTCCTAACCGATATAAGCTGGGAAGATATACTAAGCAACACAGACCCCAACTTATGCCTAGAACAGATTAACTCGGTAGCACTCGATGTATGCACAAGGCTTATTCCTCTAAGAAAAAGGAGGAGTAGATGTAAAACAGAAAGAGACAGGCGCTCCCTTTACAGGCGACGGAAAAGAATAACAGAGCGGCTAAAAGAGGTCAATATATCTGAAATGCGTAGGGAGACACTGGTCAGAGAAATAGCAAGCATCGAACTTAAGCTAAAAGAATCCTTTAGGAGTCAGGAATCGCGGGAAGAACTAAAAGCCATAAATGAAATCGAAAGAAACCCAAAGTATTTCTTCTCCTATGCCAAATCAAAATCGAGAACAACGTCCAGTATTGGGCCCCTACTTAAACAAGATGGGTCCTACACAGATGACAACAAGGAAATGAGTGAGCTACTCAAGTCCCAATATGACTCAGTTTTTAGCAAGCCGCTAACCAGACTGAGAGTCGAAGATCAAAATGAATTTTTTATGAGAGAGCCACAAAATTTGATTAACACAAGCCTATCCGATGTTATCCTGACGCCAAATGACTTCGAACAGGCGATAAATGACATGCCCATGCACTCTGCCCCAGGGCCAGACTCATGGAACTCTGTGTTCATCAAGAACTGCAAGAAGCCCCTATCACGAGCCTTTTCCATCCTATGGAGAGGGAGCATGGACACGGGGGTCGTCCCACAGTTACTAAAAACAACAGACATAGCCCCACTCCACAAAGGGGGCAGTAAAGCAACAGCAAAGAACTACAGACCAATAGCACTAACATCCCATATCATAAAAATCTTTGAAAGGGTCCTAAGAAGCAAGATCACCACGCATCTAGAAACCCATCAGTTACACAACCCAGGGCAACATGGGTTTAGAACAGGTCGCTCCTGTCTGTCTCAACTATTGGACCACTACGACAAGGTCCTAAATGCACTAGAAGACAAAAAGAATGCAGATGTAATATATACAGACTTTGCAAAAGCCTTCGACAAGTGTGACCATGGCGTAATAGCGCACAAAATGCGTGCTAAAGGAATAACAGGAAAAGTCGGTCGATGGATCTATAATTTCCTCACTAACAGAACACAGAGAGTAGTCGTCAACAGAGTAAAGTCCGAGGCAGCTACGGTGAAAAGCTCTGTTCCACAAGGCACAGTACTCGCTCCCATCTTGTTCCTCATCCTTATATCCGACATAGACAAGGATGTCAGCCACAGCACCGTGTCTTCCTTTGCAGATGACACCCGAATCTGCATGACAGTGTCTTCCATTGCAGACACTGCAAAGCTCCAGGCAGACATCAACCAAATCTTTCAGTGGGCTGCAGAAAACAATATGAAGTTCAACGATGAGAAATTTCAATTACTCAGATATGGTAAACACGAGGAAATTAAATCTTCATCAGAGTACAAAACAAATTCTGGCCACAAAATACAGTGGACCCCCGCATAACGATGGCATCACATAGCGATTTTTCCGCATACCGATTACTTTTATCGCAAAATTTTTGCCGCGCATACCGATTAAAAACCCGCTTACCGATTTTCGTCCGAGACGCGTCCAATGTGCCCTCACATGTGCCGGCCGTCCCATTGTTTACCAGCCAGCCTCCGCGGTAACATCCAAGCATACACTCGGAATATTTCGTATTATTACAGTGTTTTCGGTGCTGTTTCTGGAAAATAAGTGACCATGGGCCCCAAGAAAGCTTCTAGTGCCAACCCTGTGGTAAAAAGGGTGAGAATTAGTATGGAAATTAAGAAAGATTTTGAAGGGTTTGGGGCTAACCCTGAGAAGCCTATGCCAGTTGTGGAATCCATTGTGCCTACTTCAAAGATTAAGGAAATGTGTGCACAGTGGGTTGAACTGCAAACCTTTATAGATGAAAATCACCCTGACACAGCTGTTGCAAGCCGTGCTGGTGACTATTTCAATGACAATGTTATGGCCCATTTTAGGAAAGTCTTGAAGGAACGGGAGGTACAGAGCTCTATGGACAGATTTGTTGTGCGACAGAGGTCCAGTGACTCTCAAGCTGGTCCTAGTGGCATTAAAAGAAGAAGGGAAGTAACCCCAGAAAAGGACTTGCTACCTCAAGTCCTAATGGAAGGGGATTCCCCTTCTAAACAGTAAGAAGATAATGCTCTCCCCTCCTCCCATCCCATCAATCATCACCAGATCTTCAATAAAAGTAAGTGTCATGTAATTGTGCATGCCTTTTTCAGTTTGTGTGTATTAAAATTAACATTTCATGTGGTAAAAAAAAATTTTTTTCATACTTTTGGGCGTCTTGCACGGATTAATTTTATTTCCATTATTTCTTATGGGGAAAATTCATTCGCATAACGATTATTTCGCATAACGATGAGCCCTCTTGCACGGATTAAAATCGTTAACCGGGGGTCCACTGTAGAGTACAAAACAAATTCTGAAACACCAACGTCAAAGACCTGGGAGTGATCATGTCGGAGGATCTCACCTTCAAGGACCATAACATTGTATCAATCGCATCTGCTAGAAAAATGACAGGATGGATAATGAGAACCTTCAAAACTAGGGAGGCCAAGCCCATGATGACACTCTTCAGGTCACTTGTTCTATCTAGGCTGGAATATTGCTGCACACTAACAGCACCTTTCAAGGCAGGTGAAATTGCCAACCTAGAAAATGTACAGAGAACTTTCACGGCGCGCATAACGGAGATAAAACACCTCAATTACTGGGAGCGCTTGAGGTTCCTAAACCTGTATTCCCTGGAACGCAGGAGGGAGAGATACATGATTATATACACCTGGAAAATCCTAGAGGGACTAGTACCGAACTTGCACACGAAAATCACTCACTACGAAAGCAAAAGACTTGGCAGACGATGCACCATCCCCCCAATGAAAAGCAGGGGTGTCACTAGCACGTTAAGAGACCATACAATAAGTGTCAGGGGCCCGAGACTGTTCAACTGCCTCCCAGCACACATAAGGGGGATTACCAACAGACCCCTGGCAGTCTTCAAGCTGGCACTGGACAAGCACCTAAAGTCAGTTCCTGATCAGCCGGGCTGTGGCTCGTACGTTGGTTTGCGTGCAGCCAGCAGCAACAGCCTGGTTGATCAGGCTCTGATCCACCAGGAGGCCTGGTCACAGACCGGGCCGCGGGGGCGTTGACCCCCGGAACTCTCTCCAGGTAAACTCCAGAATTCCATTGTGCATGGAACCCAGCTTTGAGGAATATCATGGATTCAAGAAATTGTGGGTCACATCCTGGGAGAGAAAAGTGAAGGACCCCAGTAGAAATAAGACCAACAATCCTTGATGATGTATGACCTTTACTGGGTTAAACTAGGTGATTAACCCTACAAGTTAAAATTCTGAACCAAATCTTGTTGCATATTATTTTACAATGAGGCTCTCAAAGCACCCAATTACATAATGGCTGTGTTATGTGTGTCAATAATGCAGTACAACCTCTCCTCATTTAGCAACGTACAGGTCTCCCTCTACATTCACAAGGGTTAGGGGATCAAGAACCTCGCGAATGTTGAAAAATTGCAAATGTTTGGTGCACAAATATATTGTAGGGAAATATAATAAAACCAATTACTTAGCCTAACAATACTGCTTCCTTAACCTATTGAACCATGAACAATTATAAAACACATGAAAACATTGTAAAATATTGTACTGGTGCCAGCCCTTTGGTAAAGAAGGCAAGAAAGACTATAGAATTCAAGAAAGAACTCATAGCAGAGTACCAAAGTGGAGGAGGAAGAGAGAGGGGAGAATGTGCCTTCTTCAGTGATTCTACGATATGTATGATACTAAAGTAGCACTAGCCGATAAAGGCTATAGCGCCAGCCAGCGATAAAGTGTAGCATTAACAGTGTAGCAAGTAAGTTAAGCGATTAATCGATAGAAAAAGGACAGCACGAACCTAACTCCTCCAGTGTTGCTGGAGGTATGTAGGGCTACTGAGAACACTGCTGCCTCTGCTGGTCTTCACCACCATTGTGTATGGCTTATGCTCTCAGTGGGCTCTTATACACACAACAACACAACACCACTCGTTATTAATATTGTTATTAATATTAATAACGAGTGGTTATTACTGTTATTAATATTGTTATTACTGTTATTAATATTGTTTATTATGTCATATTAGATCAATTGTGATAGATAAATAAGCAGTAGAGTTGATATTAGCATCATATTGAAGGACTATCTTGTCCTGCCTCCAAACAAACTCTGCCGCCGCCATAATTCCTAACATACATAATGATATACAGTGGACCCCCGGTTAACGATTTTAATCCGTGCAAGAGGGCTCATCGTTATGCGAAATAATCGTTATGCGAATGAATTTTCCCCATAAGAAATAATGGAAATCAAATTAATCCGTGCAAGACGCCCAAAAGTATGAAAAAAATTTTTTTTTACCACATGAAATGTTAATTTTAATACACACAAACTGAAAAAGGCATGCACAATTAAATGACACTTACTTTTATTGAAGATCTGGTGATGATTGATGGGATGGGAGGAGGGGAGAGCATTATCTTCTTACTGTTTAGAAGGGGAATCCCCTTCCATTACGACTTGAGGTAGCAAGTCCTTTTCCGGGGTTACTTCCCTTCTTCTTTTAATGCCACTAGGACCAGCTTGAGAGTCACTGGACCTCTGTCGCACAACAAATCTGTCCATAGAGCTCTGTACCTCCCGTTCCTTTACGATTTGTCTAAAATGGGCCACAACATTGTCATTGAAATAGTCACCAGCACGGCTTGCAACAGCTGTGTCAGGGTGATTTTCATCTATAAAGGTTTGCAGTTCAACCCACTGTGCACACATTTCCTTAATCTTTGAAGTAGGCACAATGGATTCCACAACTGGCATAGGCTTCTCAGGGTTAGCCCCAAACCCTTCAAAATCTTTCTTAATTTCCATACTAATTCTCACCCTTTTTACCACAGGGTTGGCACTAGAAGCTTTCTTGGGGCCCATGGTCACTTATTTTCCAGAAACAGCACCGAAAATACTGTAATAATACGAAATATTCCGAGTGTATGCTTGGATGTTACCGCGGAGGCTGGCTGGTAAACAATGGGACGGGGCGGCACATGTGAGGCTGGCTGAGGGCACATTGGACGCGTCTCGGACGAAAATCGGTAAGCGGGTTTTTAATCGGTATGCGCGGCAAAAATTTTGCGATAAAAGTAATCGTTATGCGGAAAAATCGCTATGTGATGCCATCGTTATGCGGGGGTCCACTGTACTACTAAATATGATTGGGCGGCTGGGCATTCGCGAATGTTTGAAGCCTGCGAAAGTGGAGCTTGCGAATGTGGAGGGAGACCTGTACTTGTTTACTGATGACCTGAACTTACAATGGGCCCTCTGACCAGTATGCATACCTAAATAATGCATATTAGAGCTGATTTCCTCTATTCTGTTATAATAAAATATACACTACACTACTGATAAACATTTAAACTTATACTAAAATAGTTATTAATAGTGCAAGGGTGACATTGCCCCTTTCAGTGTCAATGCTATACTTGTACGGATTGAGAGCCAGGGTCGGTGCCATACTTGTACACGTAAATTCTAGCGCCTTCAAATTGAACAGAAGAAAGTTGGTAGGCCTACATACGAAAGTATGGGTCTGCATGATAAGTGTACGCAACCTAAAAAATCATGCAGCACACAGAGCACAATGAGAAAAAAACTCCGACCATATTTTTGGTTTAAAACAGCAACTTTGCAGTGTATTTTCGCATGGTACATATTCATGGTTGCATTCTCGTTTTCTTGGTCTCATTTGATAGAATGGAAGATATATTACAGAAATAGAGATGATTTTGATTGGTTTTATGATAAAAAGTACCTTGAAATTGAGCTCAAAGTAGCGGAAATGTTTGATTTTTGCCGATGTTCAAGAGTACACAAATCACGCCACACGTCCAATACACGTTGACTGGTAAGTCTAATATTCTTTTACAAGTGCACTGATATTATTTATACCATTTTTACAATAAATGAGTAGCCTACATAGCAGTAAATCTTCCATGTTTTGTGAGAATAAAAATTCAAAATGGAAAGCAAGAGTAGTATAAGAGGGGTCTGGAGACGTGACTAATAAACAGAGAAACTGTTATTTTAGTGCCAGGAATGTCTGTCTTGTTTATTCTGGACCCTATTTTGAAATTAGCATCTTTTGAAATTTGTGTGAAATTGGCCAAATTGCCAATTTTTGACCACTTTATTGGGTGGTTGAAATCGGTAAATGGGCAGTTTCTTGTACTCATTCAATAGAACAAATGGAGTTCTAGCGAAAGAGCTATGATTTTAATCAACTGGAACATTGGAATTGGCCAAAAATAGGACTCAAAGTGGGCAAAATCGCCGATGCCTAAATATCGTCGAGGTCGCTAACTTTGTGAGCATAATTCCATAAGTTTTCCATCAAATTTCGTACTTTTGGTGTCATCACCATTGGGAAAAGATTCTCTATCATTTCATGTGAAAAAATATTTTTTTTTTCTTTCAAATTTTTCAACCCTGAGAGTGAATTCGGGGGTCTCAACCCTGAAAGGTTAAAACAATATCAAAGAGGGATGACACAAACCCATTACCATTATAGTATGCTCCTCACTTATAGACGAATTCATTTACCGATGTGGTCTTAGTGGAACTCTGTCGTTAAGTGAGGAGAGGCTGTATTTCCAAATTTTATTGTTATTCTGACAAATATACCCATAAATTGATATATATTTCCTTTAAGATACCCATGATTTCCAGTACTGATTAATATAGAAGGATGTAACTCTCATAATCAAAATTACATTCTACATGGGTGATGAAATGTAAATGAGCAAGCAATCTTTGGAAAAAAAAATTCCAATTAGGTCAGGTGCTCCTTATCACCTAGGTCCTAGGAGAATGAGATGCCCATACCCTTTGTGAATTCCTTCTCACATAAGCCTCCAGGAACATGACAGTTGAAAACTTAGCCAAGCAAGAATTAAATGAAGAGAATGTCATATACAGATTGTATTGCCATATTTTATTGTTTACATTAGCTATATGAAGAAAATGTAATACAGGTCGGCCATCACTAATCCAGCAATCAGTTATCTGGTTCCATCAGCAATCCGGCACTAATTTCAGCTAGCATAATTTCAAATTTCATCATTTTACTGACTCAAATTTCATCATCATACTGACTCAGAACTTGTGCAGATGGTTGTAAATCCACAGCAGCAAGCCAGTGGAGGAGAAAGCACTGATGAAAATGAGGAAGATGTAGCAGAAAGTCTCTCTCTTGATTGGTTAATTAAGTGTGTTCTAACCTAACCACTCTGTAATCCAGCAAACTCACTAATCCGGCACACTACAGGTCCCAATGTTGCCGGATTAGTGATGGCCGACCTGTATATTGAATACCTAATATATTTTTATGATGTAACTATGACCAGAGGGATCCAACAGACCCATTACAACCTCCGTAATCCGATTTTTGCACTATTGCTCATAGGATGAGCAGTTGCCCCGAAATGCATTTGCATACCAATGGCTTTTTTTTGTGCCTAATGATGATTTATTACAAGTACCTTATCTTTATACAGCATATAAATAAATAAAAATTTCAATTTGAATAAATCCTGAAAAAAGATGGAGGAAAATTCATCAATGATACTCAGGATGGAGTTTGTAAGGGCCACCAACAGCTTATGCCACACTGAGTCCTGCTTCCCAAAGTACAAAGAAGAGATATTACTCAAAGCTGAGCAATGAAAATAAAAGGAAACAGAAGTCCCTTTGCAAACAGAAACAGAGACTTGAAGTTCCCAAGTAGGCTAGGTAGACCTCCCCTTCCTCTTGCCAAACCCCAGCAGAGCAGGATGCCCACACCCTCATCTAAGTTCATTAACCAGTTTCCCACAAAAATTAAGAAATATCGGCAGAGAGAAAAATGGAGCTGATGAATGGTGCGCCTCCTGTAGAGTACCCAAGTGATAAATGATAAACTTCATTTCCACAAAATATGGCTCACAGTTAATTCAGAAAAAAGGTGACATTACCAACATGCTTTATAGAAAGCCCCTGGTTATGCAGAGTATTTTGGGCAGATTTAAAATACACATATAACTGTTTATAACGTGTAACAATTACTGGAATTTTTGCAAGCAATTTGCTGGAAGTTTTAGTAAAACAATTTATTTTAATGTTTACGGTTATTACACATGCTGTTCAAATACAGATGCAACTATACTGATCTAAATTTCAGTATTACTGCGAAGGGCTGTGGAGTTGTTACATAAAACTTTCAACTCTGACTCCTTTATTTATGCCACTAACTACTCCAGCTCTGACTCCTTTATTTGTGGCACCTCCAACTCTGACTCCTTTATTTATGGCACTTCAGACTCCTTTAATAATATATCGATATAGGGAATAAATTTTTTTTTTTTTTTCAACAAGTCGGCCGTCTCCCACCGAGGCAGGGTGACCCAAAAAAAAGAAAGAAAATCCCCAAAAAGAAAATACTTTCATCATCATTCAACACTTTCACCACACTCGCACATTATCACTGTTTTTGCAGAGGTGCTCAGAATACAACAGTTTAGAAGCATACACATATAAAGATACACAACATATCCCTCCAAACTGCCAATATACTAATATACTAATTATATAATTATATAATCCCTATATCGATTGTAAGCATGCAACATACAAGCTCAGTAACCTGTCAAAGCTTGGCTCTAAAGGCTATAGCTATGCCATTCTGGCTTTTTATTTTATTAAAGAAATTACAAACATTCAGTAACCTTACAGTGAAACAAAGGACAAAACTTAAAAATTAGAAACAATGAGGATTATATTTAAAAAAAAAGACTATCAACTATAAAGGAATAGTATGTCAAAGAAACTATAAAAGAAAATCTGAATCAGAAACATTTTTCTCTACTAGTTTAAAAATCTGAAGTGCATCCTTTGACATTACTAAAAAGAATTCAAAGTTAAAACTACAATAAAAAAATAAAATGTAATTGAACACATAAAAACAGCTTAATAAATAACCATTTAAAAAAATGAACTCAATTCGGTACACATTTCCTTTACCAGATTAAACAATTGTTTTACTTATATTCTATTATAATTTAAATTTATTAGGAGTTGGAGTAGGTACATTTTTACCAACTCTGACTCCAGTAACCCAAGAACTGCTTCCGACTTCAATTCCAGCAACCCAAGAATTGCTTCCAACTCCAACTCCACAACTCTGACTCTGGCTCCACAGCCCTGATTACTGAACACAAAATACAATAGCCAAAAGTCTCACAGAATGTATAGCATTTCTGATAAAACTTAGTCTATACTATACTTAAAATTTGGAGACCTCTGTTATACACTGGATGTAGGTACTGAATTTCAAGCTATTAAGATACAGACCTAAGAATTTTTCCTTGGCTTGTCTTACAATAGAAGAACCATTAATCATTATATTTAGTTGGAAATTTGCAGGTTTGTTCCAAAGCATCATGTTGGTCTTGTCAGTATTAATAGAGTTTATTGATAGCCATCCAGGTAGACATCTTTATGAGCTCCTCATTAACAGTGTCACCAAAAGAATTTGGATTTGAGTGGGAAATGACAAAAGTTGTGTCGTCTCCCACTGGGATGATCATTGATGTATATGAGGAAAAGCAGAATTGTTCAACAATGTTGCAATGATGGGTAATAGAATATGAGCTGATTTTTGTACATTAGTAGTGGCACATTTGTTTTTCAGTGAATTTATCATCAAAAAGGCCTCAGTAGGATTAGTTGGAGTTAGACAGAGCGAGTTTCAAACACTTCCAACAAGGTACTCACTTGTTTTGGCATTGGAACTATGAATTTTGCTAGCCAGACTTGATCCTACAGTGCTAATCACGGCATTATGCCAGGTGAGCACCCCAGCATAATGCCATAACCGAAAATCAAAGGTCTACCATAGAGGGGGGTCTTTTTCATCAATGCATTATGCCGGGTAGCAACCATTAGAATGAAGTCACGGCCTGCTGCCACACTCCACAGTGACTCCTCAGTGCTCACGCGGCTGCCACGGTGAGAGGAAGTGTTGTACTTTTGTCTCTCATCTGCCCCACTTGTTGTCTGGTGGTTCCTTTGGTTTTGGGGCTATACATGTTTGATTATGGGTAAAAGGAAGTCTTTAACACCTGAAACTATAGCTCAAATCATAGGGCATCACAAAACTGGGCGTCAGATGAAAGAAATAGTGGAGAATGTTGGTGTGTGTGAGCATTCAGTGAGGAACTGGGTGCAGTGTTTCAAGGCTGGTGGCAGTGTCAAGTTACCGTCTGCCAAACCTCGGCCTGGCCGCTTGAAGAAACATCTGTTCGTACCTTAACTGTGTTAAAGAAGCAGTTAGAGAGTACACCTAAGATAACTGGTGGAGAATTGAAGGAAAAGGACCCACATCTTCTCTCAGAGGTGTCTGTAAGAACTGTTAACAGACATGTGTCAGAACTGGGCTACAGTAATCACTGCCAGGTTAAGAAACCGATCCTCTCCAATCCACAGAAGAAACATAGGCTGGATTATGCAAAGAAATATCTTCATTTGAATCCTCAACAGTGGTCTGAAGTACTTTGGAGTGATGAAGCATGGGGGACATGTGTACTGGCTCAGAGGTAGTGACCCGCTAGACCCACGCTACACCTGTGGGACCGCCAAACACCCAGATTTGGCGGTCATCCTACATAAAAAAAATCATCCTGCATAAACCATCATCCTGCATAAACCATCATCCTGCATAAACCATCATCCTGCATAAACCATCATCCTGCATAAACCATCATCCTGCATAAACCATCATCCTGCATAAAAACCATCATCCTGCACCATCCTGCATAAAAACCATAGCCCCACACTTGTCAAATGCCTCAGGTAAATTGTCACACAATAACTCCAGGCAATTATACTGGTTCATACTAGTGTTTGGGAAGCACAATGAGTTCACCAACACTCTGAGCACTGAAACACCCCCAAACTGCCAATCAGTGTATTGGTGAACTCATTGTGCTTCCCAAAAACCAGTATATGAACCAGTATAATCACCTAGAGTTATTGTGTGACAATTTACCTGAGGTGTTTGACAAGTGTGGGACTATGGTTTGGGGGTGTTTCAGTGCTCAGAGTGTTGGTGAACACACTGTGCTTCCCAAAAACCTGTATATGAACCAGTATAATTACCTGGAGTTATTGTGTGACAATTTACCTGAGGCGTTTGACAAGTGTGGGGCTACGGTTTTTATGCAGGATGGTGCACCGTGTCATACCACCAAATCTGTAGTTCAGTGGCTTAAGAATTGTGAGGTGAGGTTCTTTAATGACTGGCCAGGCAATTCCCCAGACCTAAACCCTATTGAGAACCTCTGGTCAATAGTGAAACAAAGTTTACTGGGCAAGGACATCAGTTGCATCCCACAGCTGGAGGCTGCTTTACAGGAGGCATGGAATAATATACCTCCCCAAACCCTCAAGAAATTATGTGAGAGTCTTCCTACATAGCTGAGGGACAGGATTAAGCATAAAGGATGCAGCACCAAGTATTAAAACCTCATTAAGTGTGCAAATATATATATATTATAATCTTTCATGGTATGTACGTATTTGTGTTTTGGTATGTGTGTGGGGAGGGGCAGCATAATGCCGTCACTAGCACTGTATAGTAAAAAGTAATCATTTAGTATACTCGCTGTTTCAGCAGGCTGGATGTAAGGGTAAGATAAAATTTGTTCAGATTTTTAACCTGGAGGGTTAGCCACCCAAGATAACCCAAGAAAGTCAGCGGGTCATCGTAAACTGTCCATCTTATTTCCACTGGGGTCCTTCAAAGATATCTTGTCCCCCAGGATGCAACCCATATGAGTCTACTAACACCCAGGTACCTACTAATTACTAGGTAAACAGAGACAGCAAGTGTAAGGAAACACACCCAACATTTCAACCCATCTCAGGGACTGAACCATGGACACTCAGTGTGTGAAGCAAGAGTTCAGTTGGTTTAGTTAAGAAAATATCTCTGGTTTGGGTCAATTTTTAAGTGCCCAAGATTTGGGACAATGTTTTCAAATCCCTTTATTTCATTAAACCTGCTAGCATATACAATTGTTCAGACTTCCTTATTATGGTATGTACAGATTCATAGCTTTTAGTCTGTTCTTTAGTTATTAATCCCACTCTGCACTGTTTTTTTTATACAGTTAGATTTTTATTTCAATGGATCTCAGAATGATATTTGTTAGTCAAGGGCTACTTAGTCTCTTTGCTGTAATCTGCTGAGTATTAATAGGATAATACCTATTGTAGAGGCATTGTCTTTTTTGTAGAAAAGTACAGACCCATATGTCAACTACAAAATTCAAATTAAAAAAAGATAAATTTTTATTTCTTTATATGCTGTACAAAGACAATGTATTTAAATGTAGTAAAACATTGTTAGGCACAAAAGAAACTCACTGGTATGCAAATGCATTTCCAGAAAATTTTGATAAGATTTTGTTCTGATTTTTAACCCCGGAAAGCGAGCCATCCTGGATAACCCAAGAAAGTCAGTGTGTCATCAAGGGACTATCTGTCTTATTTCCACTGGGATTCTCAGTCTTGTCCGTCAGGATGTGACCCACACCGGTCAACTAACACTCAGATTAGCGGGACAACAGGTGTTAGAAAAAACACCCACTGTTATCACCCTTGCCAGGAACAGAACCACAAACACTGTGTGTGAAGTGATTATGTTGCCTACCAGGTCATGGGCCACCTGTAAAACTTACAAGCTACCTGTAGATAATCTCTTAACTATGATTTAACCCCACAGAGAAAACACTGACAAATATTATCATTATATTCTTGCCAGAGTTTTCAGACCACATACACGAGGTGTTAGTGGTTGCTTGTTAAACCTTCGTTTATGTACACTTCCTCCATTATGGTGGATAAAATAATTTAGTCTTTTTTTCCTCAATGAAGAATGGAATCTTAGCATTAGTAAGTTTACTCAGGTAAAGGTACACATAAATACAGTTACATAAATTATCATACATAGTAGCATATCTATATTACCTAGGACAACCAAAAATCTCAAAGTGACTTATTTCCATTGGTTTTTCCTCCCAATTTGCCTAACTAGCAAACCCCCCTAATATATCTACCAGGGTTGTGTAGACAACACTCCCACTGGACGTGTTTCCTTACAAATGTTGTCCTGTTCACCTAGCAAGCAAGTAGGTACCTGGGTGTTTGTCCACTGGTGTGGGTTGCATCCTGGGGAACAACATTGAAGACCCACAATGGAAATATGACAGACAGTCCCTCGATGACGCACTGCCTTTCTTGGGTTATCCTGGATATCCTACGATCTGGCCTCAGACCGGGCGTGGGCGTTCACCCCCGAAACCCTCTCCAGGTAAAACTCCAGGTGGCTAACCCTTTGGGGTTAAAACTCGAACCAGATCTTAGTTTATCCCTAAGCAGTTGTACAGTGGTTCCAAGACAAGAAATTAGCTTAATCTTATCGGGCATATTATTATGATTATTATTATAAAAAAGAAGCGCTAAACCCACAGAGCTGCATCAGGCAGATGAGACCTGTTTACAACTACGGCATCACATAACTACTTTATCAACGGACGAGCGAAGAGTGAAAATGGCAGGCATTAGGGGGGTACAGGCTGCCATAATTATATTTATATTTCTTCTTCAATTCCATGAAGAAAGAAATCAGTCATGGGGGCTGGAAAAGGTGAATGGAGTAACAGCGCCCTGGACAGTAAAAGCCCAACAGTTGCCATCCTACCAGAAAAGTAAATGTCACTATCGCCGCAAGGTATGGCAACACCGCATACCCAAACAAAAACAGTGGCACACAGCTCTTATTGTAGCGCTCTTAAGTGGTGATATCCAAATTAATCCAGGACCTCAAACTATTGTGCAGAGGCAAAACAGACAGATAAATGACGGCGATAATGACGGTCTAGTAGCTAGGAATGATAACCTTAACTCCATATGTAATGCATACATAGGTCAATGTGAGACAATACAGCCATTATTATCTCAAACACTACCAAACAGGTGCATACACTGTACTAAAGTACGCATGAAAAACAGAAAAGGCACCTTATGTAAAATGTGTAAGGGGTGGGTGCATGATGGATGTATGTACAATTATAGCAACGGTGCCAGAATTCATTTTGTGTGTAACAAATGCACTTTGGCACAGTTACCCTTTAGCAGTGATGACATTGATTTACCTAATTTTAATACAAATGACCCATTGCCATATATTGATGATTATGATTGTTTTATGAAAACAGGCCTTCACTTTATTCATGTCAATGCAAGATCACTTCTTCCTAAATTGGCAGAGATTAGGATTCTAGCTAACAAAATTAGGGCGGCAGTTATAACCATCTCTGAATCTTGGTTGGATGATACGGTGACTGACGACGAGGTCAAAATAGAAGGTTACAATATAAAACGCTTAGATAGGAACAGAAAGGGTGGTGGAGTATGTGCCTACATTAGAAATGACTTAGCTTACAACCCAAGACCTGATTTAAATAACAATAAACTGGAGATTCTATGGTTTGAAGTGCTGCTTCCTAAGACCAAACCCATCTTAGTAGGAACTAGTTACCGCCCTCCTACCCAGGACCAGTTCTTAGAAGACTTTTCCAGAGTCTTGTCCGGAGTTGAAAACAATTGCGAGACAATAATACTGGGCGACTTCAATATCTGTTTTCAGCAGCAAAATAACGGGCTATGCAAAAGGTATAAGCAAATTCTAGGATTAAATAGTTACACTCAACTAATTAATACTCCAACCCGGATCACACAGTTCTCAGCCACCCTAATTGACCACATACTTTGTAACCGCTCTGAGAACATTAGTCAGTCAGGCGTCATTACCACAGGTCTTAGTGATCATTTCATCATTTACTGCACCAGGAAAATCACTAGGGATAGGATAGGCCTACACAGGACAATAAAAATGAGGTCAACTAGAAACTACAGTAAAGAAACACTGGTAAATAGGCTACACAATTGTGACTGGACAGAGATAACAAGTTGCACGGACGTAAACGATGCCTGGGAAAAATTCAAAACAATGTTCACTACCATCCTTGATAATATTGCACCAGTTAAAGAGGTTAGGATTAAACGAAGAACTGAACCCTGGATGAATACTGAGATATTAGATAATATGAAATTCAGAGACCAGCTGCTAAAAAGATTTAAAGCAAACAGACAGGATATTGCAGCACTAAATGAATTCCAAAGGGTGAGGAACAGAGTACAGAGACTTATAAAAGGAGCAAAGGCAAAGCACTACTGCTCAAAAATTGAAGAGTATAAGCATAACCCCAGAAAGCTCTGGCAACAACTAAAACAGTTGGGGTATAGCCATAAGCCAGTAGATAGGTCTAACATAGTACTCACTATCGATAATGAGGTATGCCACGAAACATCTAAGGTGGCAAATTGCTTTAATTCCTACTACACATCTGTTGCATCAACACTAGTAAGTAAACTACCAGCTGCATCAAATACCTTTAACACAGACTCTGATAAGTTTCAAACATACTATACCAATAAAGGGGTAACCCCAAACAGTTGTCAACTAGTAAGTGTATCTCATGACTTTATTCAAAAAGAACTAAGCAGGTTAAACCCAACTAAGAGCACAGGCCCTGATAACATCCCGTCTAAGTTCCTAAAAGATGGTGCTTCTGAACTGTCAATCCCTATTGCTCACATAATAAATCTATCAATCACCACTAATACCGTACCGGAGGGGTTCAAGGAGGCCAGAGTTACTCCTATCTTCAAGAAAAATAGTAGGTCTGATGTAAGCAACTATAGGCCTGTTAGTATACTCAGTATAATATCTAAAATTCTAGAGAGGGCGGTGTATTCTCAAGTAGTTAAGTACCTTAATGACAACAACATTCTCCATAGCTATCAATCGGGCTTTAGAAGATCCTACTCAACCGACACCTCCCTTATTAATCTGATGGATTACCTGAGAACTGAAATGTCAAAGGGGAACCTCATAGGTATGGTAACCTTAGACCTGCAAAAGGCCTTCGATACTGTCAACCACAATATATTATGTAATAAACTTCAAGCTATCGGTATAGGTTCTGTAGACTGGTTTAAGTCCTACCTTAGCAACAGGAGACAAATAGTCAAAATCAACAAAACAGAATCAGAACCCCTGCCGATAACATGTGGAGTTCCCCAAGGTAGTATTCTGGGTCCCTTATTATTCTTATGTTATGTCAATGATATGCCTATCAGTGTCAAGTGCAAACTCCTACTGTATGCAGATGACAGTGCTCTGTTAGTGTCAGGTAAAGACCCACAAGATATTGCTAATGTTTTAACACTGGAACTGGAGTCCTGCAGCAAATGGTTAGTAGACAACAAACTATCATTACACCTAGGGAAAACTGAAGCCATTCTCTTTGGCACGAAACATAAACTGAGAAGGGTAAATAATTTTAATGTTCAATGTAATGGGGAGCCCATCACTTTGGTTTCATCAGTAAAATATTTGGGAATCCCCTTTGACCCATGCATGTCAGGAGAATTGATAGGGAACAGTGTAGTAAAGAAAGCGAATGCCAGACTGAAGTTCCTGTATAGACAAGCACAGTGTCTACCTACTGAGGCTCGCAGGACCCTATGTCTAGCCCTTATACAATGCCATATGGATTACGCTTGCTCTTCTTGGTACTCTGCCTTGACAAAAAAACTGAAAGATAGACTGCAAATCACCCAGAACAAAATCGTAAGATTCATCCTGGGGCTGGGACCAAGAGAACATGTAGGCCAGGATGAATTACAGCAGTTGGATATGCTGAATGTTGAAGACAGAGTAAAACAACTGAAGCTAAATCATGTTTATAAAATTGCTCACAAACAATGTCCAGAATATCTTGCTGTCAATTTTGTCAAGGTTGGGAACCAAAGCAATCATAGTACTAGGGGGAGAGAGCACAACTTTGTAGTACCCACAGTCAGTGGCCAGGCTTCAAACACCTTTTATTGTACAGCAATAAAGGAATGGAACAGACTACCCGCACATGTCAAAGCCAGTCATAGCATGAACCAGTTCAAGAAGAGTGCCAAAAGGTGTCTGATGAATGTAGCTACAGAAAGGGAGGGGAATGATTTTCTATTTTTTAGCTAACATACGTGTAAATTTTACCTTATTCCTAGTAATGACCCTCGTATTGTAGATAGTCTTAATGACCCTCGTGTAGTAGATAGTCTTTTTAGTATGATAATAAGATGTTATCTTCATTGTAGAATAATAAGAAAATATTATAACCTTTATATTATAATAATAAGGTAAAAGGACCCCAATGGAAATAAGTCACTCTGTCTGACTTTTTTGGGTTATCCTAGGTTCTCTACACATATGCTGCTATGTATGATAATTCTATGTAACTGTATTTGTGTATACCTGAATAAACTTACTTACTCAAACTGAATTGTTTGCAATCCTAATGGCGCTAAAGCTAACCTATGACACTGAGCTTGACTCTATCATCATTACTGATTCTATGTCATCATTGAAGGCTCTTGACTCATATAATGACTCCAACAACATGCTCATTGGGGAAGCCAGGTATAGATACTCAAAAATTAGGGACAAAGGAATTAATGTACAATTGCTATGGATCCCATCACACATTGGATTACTCCTTCATGATAAAGTTGATATGTTAGCCAAGAAGAGTACCCAGAAGGAGAATGTAGAATATAACTTTGGTATAACTGTGTCTAGCATTAGGAATAATATTAGGAGAGAAGTAAATAATGAAAATGATTGTTATAGGAATGCAGTTAGAAGCCTGAGTAGATCTATAACCCACTATGATAACATGAACGTAGATAAGTATGTTTATGGAGCAACTTGCAATGTGAACAGACTGACTGATGTTGTAGTGGCCAGGCTTAGGCTTGGTTACAAGTACTTCTGGCAGTTTGGGAGACACACAGATGATGATCAAACTAAATGTAAATTATGTGATCAGGCATATGGTCACTCTCTTGAACACTATGTGCTTAATTGTCCACTTATTGAGGAATACAGAGACAGACAGTATAATAACCTATGTGACATGTCAAGATATCTTATTAATGAAAATAAGATACCAGATATACTAAGCAAATTTCCTAAATTTGCTTGTAACAGATAAGTGAACTATAGATATGTAGATATAAATCCATATGTATTCCTGTTAACCCTTTGGGGCCTAGTTCCTAGGCCTTTTGTGTATCCATATGCTCTCGCGCTACCGTCCACAGGATGGATATGGGGTGCACAATAAACTAGCCACTTCGGTGGCAAAATCTAAAATGAACCAGTGAACCTGGACCTAGTATTCACCTTGCGATTAGTTACGACGATAGTGTATATATAGAGTTCAGTAAGTTTCTTTTTTTTATAACATTTCATATAGTTGACTGGTGAAGAAAGTAGTGTCACATGGTATAGAAGAGAAAAAATCTCCTTGGTCGAGGTATGGCTGACTGTCAGGCAATACAGAGTTCGGATTAATAGCAAGAAATCAGAATGGGGACCAATTACGAGCAGTGTGCCACAAAGGCCAGTTGGAACCCTTGTTGTTCACATTCTACATAAATAAATTTGATGAGGCAATAAATAGAAATATAAGCAAGTTTGCCAATGACACTAAACTAAGCCGTTAAATAATTCCTCATGAGGAATGGACAAGCGACAACGTGGATAGGGACAGGATGTTTCAGAGATGGGACACAGCAACAAGGGGTCACAACTGGAAGTCGAAAACCCAGATGAGTCACAGGGATGTTAGGAAGTATTTCGTCAGTCATAGCCTCTTCAAGGGGGGCTCCTTGGTGTGGTGAAGAGGCTCTTGGTCTGAGGAATTAGACCTGTTGGTCTCCTTCCTCAGACCGAACCTAATTACCCCCCAATCCCTCCTTCCCTATCCCATCCTCCCTTTTTCCTTTCCTCCTCCTCCCCCCCGTCCCTCCCTTATTCGCTTCCTCTTTTTGGCCTTTGGGATTCTTCCCACAGGCCTACTGGTTCCTAGGTAGGGGGAAGGGTACCAGGGTCAATCCCATTCCATTGAGGTTCTTGGCGGTGGTGTAGTTTGCCGTGGAATCTGGATCGCCTGAAGATATCTCGTTCCCTCTCCGGTCTTCCGGGGGGTGGCTTTGGGTGTCTTTCGGGTGATGGGTGTATCTCTGGAGGCCGCCTTTCGGATTCCAGGGGTAGTGGCCAAAGGAGGTATGCTTTGTGGCGGATATCCGGCCGCCCTCTCTTTTGTCCACCGAGGTAGCTCGGCAGATGTGAGGTTGCTATCCTGGATTGTTGGTTTACTGGCATGAAGGGTGGGGTATGGCACGGGTTCCATGCCGCACCTGCACTACTTGCGGTGTTGAGGTCCTCTTGGGTGCGGAGGGTGATTTCTGACCCTTTCATTCCTTCTGGGGACTATTCCTCCCCGTTCCCCCTTTTTCTTTTTTGTTTTTATTTTCTTTTCTTCTTTCTTTTTTTTTTCTTAAAAACAAAAAGAAAGAAGTAACCTAACCATGGAAGCCCTAGTCCATGAACCTGCTATCCCCGGGCCCCTTACTGATACCGCACCCCATTCTGACCCTGCCTCGTTTTTTGACCATTCTTTGGACACTCCTGATGCCCCTGTACCTCTTGCTGGTGCTGTTTCATCGCCAGGTTCAGGTACCAGGGTCTCGACTGGCTCCTCCGATTTGTCTGACCTCCGCCCTCCTTTGATTATGCTTCCGGCCTCTCCCTCTACGGTGCGGCAATTTTCGAATCGCCAGCCCGTCCCACGCCGGACCAACTCTGGTCCCACTTCTAAACGCCAACGACAATCTCCTGATGATGTTACTTAGTTACCTTCCCATTCTACTCGGAAAAGACCGACACGTCATGCACTCCCTCTCCACGCTCAGTTTCGGACCACACAATGGACTAAATTCTTTACTTTACGACCGACTTCTTCTATTGCCTATCTTTCCGACCATAGTATTGGCAAAGCGATCCTACACCATGTTGGTAGAGATATTTCATTTCATGCTCTCAAGAGTGGCACACGCATCGTCACTGTCCAGAATGCTACCCAAGCTCATGATCTTTCTCTCCTTTCACATATCGATACTATTCCTATCACTATTGAAAAACATCATTCCCTCAATTCTTGTAGTGGTACTGTCAATTTTCCCCATACCATAGTCCAACAGAATTTCCAGACATGAGGCAATGACATTCTTGAACAGATGGAACTCCAGGATCTCCCAATCCTCAAAGTAGACACTTATGTCCTTCCTGCCAGCAGGCGGAGATGATTCCCTTGCAATGTGACTCGATTAACTTTCGACAGCTGTGAACTCCCATCCTCTGTTTATGTAGCTGGACATCGGTTGCAAGTTCAAAAGGTGATCCCTACACCGCAACAGTGTAGAAATTGCTGGCGATTTGGTCACCCAGCAAAATATTGCAGATCTATATCCGAATGTCCAGTCTGTTGTGCCGATGACCATACTAATAAGTCTTGCAGTCAACCACTCTCTTGCCTTAATTGTTATGAGGCTCACCTTTGTACTCTCGCCGTTGCCAGGTCTACTTAAATGAGCGTGAAATCTGTTGTCTCAAAGAGGCAGAAGGTCTCCCTTATGCTATGGCAGTTTCTCATCTCCGCCTCCAAGGGAGACTGCCCCGTGTTTCTTATTCTCGTGTTTCCAAATGTCCCCCCACTTCTGGGGTCCCATCTTCTGCAGCCTCCTCTGTGGCTACCCCTCCCATAGCCACTCCTGTATCTAATTCTTTTGCTGCCCTGGGCTCAGACGTCCCTACTACAACACCTCAGTCTGTTCTCACATCTTCGCGTCCTTCATCACAAGCCCCGGTATCGACAAGACCTCGTACGACACCTTCTGCCAATCGCCCCTTTACTTCTCAGAAGTCCAAAAAATCCCCATTGCTCAAATCTTCTTTGTCCCCTCCTTCCCTTTTTCCAGCCTCTGCATTTTACCTGTCCAGTCTCTGTGCCTAGTTCTTCCCCTCTCACTGGCTCTATTACAAATGTGGAGGTTCACCCTCCTCCTCGTACTATGCCTTCCACCCCTGTCCCCTCCCAAGTTTCTCCCTCTTCTGCCACCTCCCAGCTTCTGCCTCTTCTGTCCCCTCCCACACTTCTTCTCCAGTCCCCTACACTCTTTCGTCCCCCCCTACTTAGGTAAAGTCCATTACTGTCCCAATCTTTACTCACCCTCATCCTACCTCCCGTATTATCTCCCATACGTCTTTGAATTCAGAAACACTTGAAGCCATTTCAGAATATATTGCAGAGACTAAACCTTCAATGGACACTGATCCACCTCCTGTTCCTTCTCCTCCCTCCCCTCCATAACTTTCTTCGCAACGCTCCATTCCTTCGCTGCTTAAACATCTTCCGATGCCACCACACAGACTTTTCTAACCCCCTCTAGTCCATAGGTGCCCTTACCTGTGGATTCCTGATATTTTTCTCATTGCCAATCATGGCATATTTACAGTGGAATATCCGCGGCCTCAGGGGTAATCGGGGTGAGCTGTGGATGCTGCTTTTACCAGTTTTTCCCTGTTGGTGTTTGCATACAAGAACCAAAATTACACTCGGCTGTTTTCCAACCCATCTCGAGCTATAATTTATTACATTCTTCGGATTCTTTTTCTGATGGAACCTTTAATGAAAGTGCCTTTCTTATATGCAATGATATTCCGTACCATCCACTGTTTGTTCATACCTCACTGCATTACACTGCAGCCCATATCCACTTGAATAAGTGGTTTACAATATGTTCTTTATATCTCTCTCCTCGGGCATTATCTATCCCAGATTTTGCCTTTGTTGTTTCATCCTTACCACCACCACTTCTGTTACTTGGCGATTTTAATGCCCACCATTTCATCTGAGGGGGCGTCTCATTGTGACACACTTGGCATTCAGTTGGAGGTTTTTCTCGCCTCTCACCCCCTCCATGTTTTAAATACGGGTACTCCCACCCATTTTGATCCTAGTACTCATACTCTCTCTTGCATCGATCTATCGGTCTGCTCTTCCTCCACTGCACTAGACTTCGCCTGGTCTGTTCTACCGGACTTACATGACAGCGATCATTTTCCAATCATTCTTACTTCTCCTTCATATTCACCACCTTTCCATAGCCCTCGCTAGCAATTTGATCGGGCAAATTGGGACCTTTACTCGCAACTCACTGCTTTTAGTAAGGTTCCTTCTTCATCCTCCATTGATGAGCTCCTACACCTCTTCTCGACGTCAGTTTTAACCGGAGCTTCTCATTCTATACCCCAAACCTCAGGCAGGCATTCTCAGAAGTGCGTGCCTTGGTGGTCTCCTGCTTGTGCTCGTGCAGTACGTTTGAAACGCGCTGCGTGGGGTAGGTACCGGTACAATAGAACCGATGAGAGACTTCTTGATTTTAAGCAGAAGTGTGCGGTCGCTCGCCGTGTCATCCGTGATGCTAAACATACTTGCTGGGGAGATTATGTTTCCACCATCACCTCTGCTTTCTCTATGAGTACATTCTGAAAAAAAAGTGAGGAAATTGAGTGGTAAATATTCTCCTGACCCGGCTCCTGTTCGACGGGTCGCCTGTGTTGATATAGCAAACCCTCTTGACGTTGCCATTGAAACTGGCACTCATCTGATCCGTATTTCCCGGGGGCTCCATCTATGCCCCTCGTTTCTTTCCTCAAAGTCTGCCAGAGAGTTAGTACCCTTGGGCTTTTCTTCCCTCAGAGAAGAACAGTATAATGTGCCTTTTACACTTCGGGAACTGGAGGCAACACTCTCAGCTTGCCGATTATCGGCAGCTGGGCCTGACGACATTCATATTCGGATGTTACAGCATTTGCATCAGTCAGCCCTTACAGTCCTCTTACACCTCTTCACACACACACACACACACACACACACACACACACACACACACACACACACACACACACACACACACACACACACACACACACACACACACACAGTCAAGGACCAGGTAATCAGACTGAGGAAGGGTGATGGGGAATTCACAAGAAACGACCGAGAGGTATGTCAGGAGCTCAACACAAGATTTAAAGAGGTATTTACAGTGGAAACCAGTAGGACTCCAAGAAATCAGAACAGGGGGGCACACCAGCAAGTGCTGGATGAGGTACATATAACCAAGGAGGAGGTGAAGAAGCTGCTATGCGAACTTGACACCTCAAAGGCGGTGGGACCAGACAACATCTCTCCATGGGTCCTTAAAGAGGGAGCAGAGATATTGTGTGAGCCATTAACAAAGATCTTCAACACATCATTTGAAACTGGGCAACTCCCTGAGGTATGGAAAATGGCAAATGTAGTCCCAATTTTTAAAAAGGGAGACAGACATGAGGCACTAAACTACAGACCTGTATCTCTAACGTGTATAGTATGCAAGGTCATGGAGAAGATCATCAGGAGGAGAGTGGTGGGGCACCTGGAAAGAAACAAGTGTATAATTGACAACCAGCACGGTTTCAGGGAAGGAAAATCCTGTGTCACAAACCTACTAGAGTTTTATGACAAGGTGACAGAAGTAAGACAAGAGAGAGAGGGGTGGATCGACTGCGTATTTTTGGACTGCAAGAAGGCTTTCGACACAGTTCCTCACAAGAGGTTACTGCAAAAGCTAGAGGACCAGGCACACATAACAGGAAAGGCACTGCAATGGATCAGAGAATATCTGACAGGGAGGAAACAACGAGTCATGGTACGCGACGAGGTGTCAGAGTGGGCGCCTGTGACAAGCGGGGTTCCACAGGGGTCAGTCCTAGGACCTGTGCTGTTCTTGGTATACGTGAACGACATAACGGAAGGGATAGACTCAGAAGTGTCCTTGTTTGCAGACGATGTGAAGTTAATGAGAAGAATCGAATCGGACGAGGATCAGGCAGGACTACAAAGAGATCTGGACAGGCTACAAGCCTGGTCCAGCAACTGGCTCCTTGAATTTAACCCTGCCAAATGCAAAGTCATGAAGATTGGGGAAGGGCAAAGAAGACCGCAGACACAATATAGTTTAGATGGCCAAAGACTGCAAACCTCACTAAAGGAAAAAGATCTGGGGGTGAGTATAACACCGAGCATATCTCCTGAGGCGCACATCAATCAGATAACTGCTGCAGCATACGGGCGCCTGGCAAACCTACGGATAGCGTTCCGATACCTCAGTAAGGATTCGTTTAAGACTCTGTACACCATCTACGTCAGGCCCATACTGGAGTATGCAGCACCAGTTTGGAATCCACACCTAGTCAAGCACGTCAAGAAATTAGAGAAAGTGCAAAGGTTTGCAACAAGACTAGTCCCAGAGCTACGGGGATTGTCCTATGAAGAAAGGTTGAGGGAAATCGGCCTGACGACACTGGAGGCCAGGAGGGTCAGGGGAGACATGATAACGACATATAAAATACTGCGCGGAATAGACGAGGTGGACAAAGACGGGATGTTCCAGAGATGGGACACAGACACAAGAGGTCACAATTGGAAGTTGAAGACTCAGATGAATCAAAGGGATGTTAGGAAGTATTTCTTCAGTCATAGAGTAGTCAGGCCATGGAATAGCCTAGAAAGTGATGTGGTGGAGGCAGGAACCATACATAGTTTTAAGGCGAGGTATGATAGAGCTCATGGGGCAGGGAGAGAGAGGACCTAGTAGCAATCAGCGAAGAGGCGGGGCCAGGAGCTGTGACTCGACCCCTGCAACCACAAATAGGTGAGTACAAATAGGTGAGTACACACACACACACACATGGAGGTATAATATTTTGGCAATGAATTATCAACCCCCTAGCATTGAATTATCAACCCCCTAGCATTGAATTGTCAACCCCTTAGCAATGAATTATCAACCCCCTAGCATTGAATTGTCAATCCCTTAGCAATGAATTATCAACCCCCTAGCATTGAATTGTCAACCCCTTAGCAATGAATTATCAACCCCCTAGCATTGAATTGTCAATCCCTTAGCAATGAATTATCAACCCCCTAGCATTGAATTGTCAACCCCTTAGCAATGAATTATCAACCCCCTAGCATTGAATTGTCAACCCCTTAGCAATGAATTATCAACCCCCTAGCATTGAATTGTCAACCCCTTAGCAATGAAATATCAACCCCCTAGCATTGAATTGTCAACCCCTTAGCAATGAATTATCAACCCCCTAGCATTGAATTGTCAACCCCCTAGCAATGAATTATCAACCCCTTAGCAATGAATTATCAACCCCCTAGCATTGAATTGTCAACCCCCTAGCAATGAATTATCAACCCCTTAGCAATGAATTATCAACCCCCTAGCATTGAATTATCAACCCTCTAGCATTGAATTATCAACCCCCCTAGCATTGAATTGTCAACCCCCTAGCATTGAATTGTCAACCCCCTAGCATTGAATTGTCAACCCCTTAGCAATGAATTATCAACCCCTTAGCAATGAATTATCAACCCTCTAGCATTGAATTATCAACCCCCTGGCAATGAATTGTCAACCTCCTAGCAATGAATTATCAACCCCCTAGCATTGAATTATCAACCCCCTAGCATTGAATTATCAACCCCCTAGCATTGAATTGTCAACCCCCTGGCAATGAATTGTCAACCTCCTAGCAATGAATTATCAACCCCCTAGCATTGAATTATCAACCCCCTGGCAATGAATTGTCAACCTCCTAGCAATGAATTATCAACCCCCTAGCAATGAATTATCAACCCCCTAGCATTGAATTATCAACCCCTTAGCAATGAATTATCAACCCCCTAGCATTGAATTGTCAACCCCTTAGCAATGAAATATCAACCCCCTAGCATTGAATTGTCAACCCCTTAGCAATGAATTATCAACCCCCTAGCATTGAATTGTCAACCCCCTAGCAATGAATTATCAACCCCTTAGCAATGAATTATCAACCCCCTAGCATTGAATTGTCAACCCCCTAGCAATGAATTATCAACCCCTTAGCAATGAATTATCAACCCCCTAGCATTGAATTATCAACCCTCTAGCATTGAATTATCAACCCCCCTAGCATTGAATTGTCAACCCCCTAGCATTGAATTGTCAACCCCCTAGCATTGAATTGTCAACCCCTTAGCAATGAATTATCAACCCCTTAGCAATGAATTATCAACCCTCTAGCATTGAATTATCAACCCCCTGGCAATGAATTGTCAACCTCCTAGCAATGAATTATCAACCCCCTAGCATTGAATTATCAACCCCCTAGCATTGAATTATCAACCCCCTAGCATTGAATTGTCAACCCCCTGGCAATGAATTGTCAACCTCCTAGCAATGAATTATCAACCCCCTAGCATTGAATTATCAACCCCCTGGCAATGAATTGTCAACCTCCTAGCAATGAATTATCAACCCCCTAGCAATGAATTATCAACCCCCTAGCATTGAATTATCAACCCCTTAGCAATGAATTATCAACCCCCTAGCAATGAATTATCAACCCCCTAGCATTGAATTATTAACCCCCTAGCAATGAATTATCAACCCCCTAGCAACGAATTATCAACCCCTAGCATTGAATTATCATCCCCCTAGCAATGAATTATCAACCCCTTAGCATTGAATTATTAAACCCCTAGCAACGAATTATCAACCCCCTAGCATTGAATTATTAACCCTCTAGCAAATGAATTATCAACCCCCTAGCAATGAATTATCAACCCAATAGCACTGAGTTATCAACCCCCTAGCAATGAATTATCAACCCCCTAGCACTGAATTATTAACCCCTTAGCAGTGAATTATCAACCCCCTATCAATGAATTATCAACCCCCTAGCAATGGATTATTAACCCCCTAGCAATGAATTATCAACCCCCTAGCAATGAATTATCAATCCCCTTGCAATGAATTATCAACCCCTAGTATTGAATTATCAACCCCTATCATTGAATTATCAACCCCCTAGCGCTGAATTATCAACCCCCTAGCACTGAATTATCAACCCCCTAGCACTGAATTATCAACCCCCTAGCACTGAGTTATCAACCCCCTAGCACTTAATTATCAACCCCCTAGCACTTAATTATCAACCCCCTTGCACTGAATTATCAACCCCCTAGCACTGAATCATCAACCCCCTAGCACTGAATTATCAACCCCCTAGCACTGAATTATCAACCCCCTAGCACTGAATTATTAACCGCCTAGCACTGAGTTATCAACCCCCTAGCACTGAATTATCAACCCCCTAGCACTGACTTAGCAACCCCCTCGCACTGACTCAGCAACCCCCTAGCACTGAATTATCAACCCCCTACCACTGAATTATCAACCCCCTAGCACTGAATCATCAACCCCCTAGCACTGAATTATCAACCCCCTAGCACTGAATCATCAACCCCCTAGCACTGAATTATCAACCCCCTAGCACTGAATTATCAACCCCCTAGCGCTGAATTATCAACCCCCTCGCACTGAATTATCAACCCCTAGCACTGAATTATCAACCCCCTAGCACTGAATTATCAACCCCCTAGCACTGAATTATCAACCCCCTAGCACTTAATTATCAACCCCCTAGCACTGAATTATCAACCCCCTAGCACTGAATTATCAACCCCCTAGCACTGAAATATCAACCCCCTAGCGCTGAATTATCAACCCCCTAGCACTGAATTATCAACCCCTAGCACTGAATTATCAACCCCCTAGCACTTAATTATCAACCCCCTAGCACTGAATTATCAACCCCCTAGCACTAAATTATCAACCCCCTAGCACTGAATTATCAACCCCTTAGCACTGAATTATCAACCCCCTAGCACTGAATTATCAACCCCCTAGCGCTGAATTATCAACCCCCTAGCACTGAATTATCAACCCCTAGCACTGAATTATCAACCCCCTAGCACTGAATTATCAACCCCCTAGCACTGAATTATCAACCCCCTAGCACTGAATTATAAACCCCCTAGCACTGAATTATCAACCCCCTAGCACTTAATTATCAACCCCCTAGCGCTGAATTATCAACCCCCTAGCACTGAATTATCAACCCCCTAGCACTGAATTATCAACCCCCTAGCACTGAATTATCAACCCCCTAGCACTGAAATATCAACCCCCTAGCACTGAATTATCAACCCCCTAGCACTGAATTATCAACCCCCTAGCACTTAATTATCAACCCCCTAGCACTGAATTATCAACCCCCGAGCACTGAATTATCAACCCCCTAGCACTGAATTATCAACCCCCTAGCACTGAATTATCAACCCCCTAGCACTGAATTATCAACCCCCTAGCACTGAATTATCAACCCCATAGCACTGAATTATCAACCCCCTAGCACTGAATTATCAACCCCCTAGCACTGAATTATCAGCCCCCTAGCACTGAATTATCAACCCCCTAGCACTGAATTATCAACCCCCTAGCACTGAATTATCAACCCCCTAGCACTGAATTATCAACCCCATAGCACTGAATTATCAACCCCCTAGCACTGAATTATCAACCCCCTAGCACTGAATTATCAACCCCATAGCACTGAATTATCAACCCCCTAGCACTGAATTATCAACCCCCTAGCAGTTAATCAGCTGCTTGCATTAAATTTGCTCCGTCAGCACCAAATCGTACCATATTTTCTTTATAAGGAATATGATTACTAGTAAAGAATTTGGTAAGAATATCTTATAAAGTAATGGCAGTAGCATCTTGTACAGGAAAACAACCTTCAAGTTGACCAGCCACTAGAGTTCCGGCTACCATGCATAAATGTTTGGTACATCGCTTTTCAGTGCTTTCATCAAGAAGTGAAAATTTTTAATCCTGCAACTCCTAATAGCATAATTGAACTTTACTCACCAGTAACATTACTGATAATTGCAAACTTTCAAATTCTTTGCAATTTCAGAATCTGGACATATTGCTGGGATGAGTTCAGGGACGTGTTCAACAGTTCCGGTCCCGGTGGCCTGGTGGCTAAAGCTCCCGCTTCACACACGGAGGGCCCGGGTTCGATTCCCGGCGGGTGGAAACATTTCGACACGTTTCCTTACACCTGTTGTCCTGTTCACCTAGCAGCAAATAGGTACCTGGGTGTTAGTTGACTGGTGTGGGTCGCATCCTGGGGGACAAGATTAAGGACCACAATGGAAATAAGTTAGACAGTCCTCGATGACGCACTGACTTTCTTGGGTTATCCTGGGTGGCTAACCCTCCGGGGTTAAAAATCCGAACGAAATCTTATCTTATCTTCTTATTGGTAAATCATGCTCACAAACACTACCAATCTCACGTCACTTTCTTTTATGACATCATTCCTTTTCTTTCTATCACTTTCAGAAGGCAGGTTAAGAATATAAAGTTGTATATTCATTGCAGCAGTTTTGGATGTTTTCTTTCAACTGGATGCTTTTTTTGCCTAATTTTTCCAGAGCAAAGAGATATATTAACATTGCAAACACTACGCTTTGCTGGAGTCAGCCGTCCTTCGAAGTCTGGCTCAGATTCCCAGGATCATTTATATTCCTGCTCAGTTTTAGCTTGCCTCTCTGAGAGGATTGCGAGACGATGCTACTGCAGCTGAACCATCATATGATGGGTATGGGGTGCATAATAAAGATATTACACTAAAGTTGAACCATCCTCGCCAGAGTCTGTTATTGAAGCTTCCAGCCAGGGCTGGCCTTAAGCCGACTGGGCCGATTGTTCCCTATTGGGCCCGCGCCTAAGGGAGCTCCGCGCTGGAGTGTAATCTACTCTTGGCTTGTCAAGTACACACTACAACAAGAAATAAAAAAAAGGGGGGGGGGGCTTTGGATATAATATGTTGGCGAATTTCCCCGAAAGCGGTGGCGAAGTTGCCCGATGGGGTGGCGACTGTACCCGACATTGGACACTAAAAACAGTATGCTGTGTTTTTTATCAGTTCTGCGATGGATGCAACTTTTATTTTTTTTTTATTTTTTAGGAGCCTATGATTTCTGTAAATATGAGTAAACGACCAAGAGACATTGACAGAAAATATTTAAGTGGCAGTAAGAAGAGGGCTGTAGCCGAGGCAAAGATGGCCGAAGCAGAAAACGAGGAAGGTCCATTAGATAAGTATTTCAACAAAACTTTCTCAGAAAATGCAGAAAAGAAAGTAGAGCCACAGTACAGTGAAGATGATGACACCGAAGGCAGCCAGTCTGATGAAGTTACACAAGACAATCAAAGTGGGAACTTATTTACTGACAGTGAGATTGGCCATCTCGAAAATGTTGAATTTGACAAACAAGAAGATTCACCTGCTGACATGCCTACTGGCGCCTCTGAGGCAAGGGAGAATGAAAATTCAAAATCTGCCAGTCTTGTAGAATTAACAGATGATCCTGCAACATGGCTAGAAATGATAACAGTTCCAGGGACTGACTATTTAGTGAAAAATGGACCACCTAGAATTATAATAGAATTTTTCCCCAAGAATTAGAGTGGATCACGTTTTTCAAAATTTCACTGCAAAAGAAAACTGCCAAATGGTGAAACTGTAGACCGTACATGGCTAATATACTCTGTATCAAGTGATAAAATCTGTTACTACTGGACGCTTTTTGATAACTCAGCAAGTGCACGAGTTTAAACTTCAACAAAATTCTAAAAGACTTTGCAGAGAAAAAAGGCAAGAAAAATAACTTTCTCCTAATAATAATCAATAATAATGACTCATTTGTCGTTTATGAATGCTCAATGATTTTTAGAAGTCCAAAAAAGATAATTTGTTTCCAACAGTGCACTTAAATTCTGAATTTTTTCTGAGCAAAAATAAATTAATATTTTTAATAAATCACTTCACGGTCAGTAAAGCAAGTGGTATTGTGACTATGTACTTTTCAGAGGTGATATACAAATTTTGTTTGTTACTTGTAGACTTATATGCATGCAATTTTATATTGAAATGTAGCTTACATCTGTTTCATCTATTAACTCGCATACATTTTTTAAGCGCACAGTTTGATTGCTTTCCATACATGGGGGGCCCACCAAAATTGTTCCCAATTGGGCCCCGCACCTCCTAAGGCCGACTCTGCTTCCAACTGTGGAACAAAAGTAGTGAGAGCAGCGCACTATATTAGATTAATTGGCTCTCAGATACATTTAAAAAGAACCAAAAGTTTGATTTCATTGTTCAGAGCGCACTGAAAGACAAACATAATCAGTATAGTAAAACTACTTGTGAGGAATTACGTGGGTTTGAAGACTATCTACGAAAATATTGTTAGGCTAGGTAAGGTTTATCGGGAAGCACGACAAGTGTTTCCTGATGCTGGACTTAGTCAAGCACCTAAAGTCGGTTCCTGACCAGCCGGGCTGTGACTCGTACGTTGATTTGCGTGCAGCCAGCAGCAACAGCCTGGCTGATCAGGCTCTGATCCACCAGGAGGCCTGGTCACAGACCGGGCCGCGGGGGCGTTGACCCCCGGAACTCTCTCCAGGTAAACTCCAGGTAAATATGACGACCCGCAGCTGGAATTTTTCGTCAACTGACCGAGGCCTTCCACTGGCTTACCCGTTCACCCCTTTAAAAATTATAGTTTTGATTATACCATTAAATCTTAGACTTTCATTGAAAATACTGTTGAGTCGCGTAACACTGGCGGTTGTGTGTGCTGGTCAGAAAGCTCTGTGACTCCCTGGTCTGTGTTGTTAACAATATATTCGACACTGGATTTGTCGAAATTTTTGTAAATTGTGAAAATTTGCATAAAATTCGGTAATTCTCGATGTGTGCCAAAATTTCAGACGTTATACAGAAATTTCTGAATATCTGGCAATATTGCATTAGACTAGCCCTTACCTACATTACTCTCCTCTCGGCAACCCGGATTTAACGCATTACTCTCCCCCTGCAACCCGGATCTAACAAATATTACTCTCCCACCCTGCAACCCTGATTTAACACACATTGTTCTCCTGTTAGCAACACGGATTTAACACACCTTACCTACATTACTTACCTCCTACCAACCTGGATTTAACACACCACTACATCGCCCACAGAATCCAGAGTTAAATACTGGTTTCCACTCGTCAAATATTTTTTTATTAACTCGTTGCTGAATAAACACCAAGGGTTTAGCGCTTGTCACGAATATAATACGTATCTTTTAATACTTTTTTTAATAACTATAAATGATTTCGGGCATCATTACCCCCGCGCCGCTGTCTTATTCTAGGTCTCATAAAGTGGAAAAAAAAATACTGCATTACAATAATGTGAACTACATATTAGAAAATACAGAGATATATATATATATATATATATATATATATATATATATATATATATATATATATATATATATATATATATATATATATATATATATATATATGTCGTGCCGAATATGTAAAACTGGTCAATTAGCAAGAACTCATTTAAAATTAAGTCCTTTCTGAAATTTTCTCTTATACGTTTAAAGATATATTTTTTTCATCAATGTTAATGTAAAAATTTATAATTTTGGACCAAAAGAATCTTAGAAAACTTGCCTAACCTTATTATAACAAGTGTAATTTATTTTAGCCTAACCAAACTAAATGTATTTTAAATACGTTTACAATAATTTAGTACTAAACAAACACAATCAAATATATTTTTTTCGTTAGGTTCAGAATGATTTTGGCGAAATTATTGCATACACAAATTTTCACTTGTCCTATATGGCAAGATGAGCGTTGCTATTTAAGCCAAGATGGCAAGTTCTGCCTATTCGGCACGACATTATATATATATAATGTCGTGCCGAATAGGCAGAACTTGAGATCTTGGCTTAAATAGCATATATATATATATATATATATATATATATATATATATATATATATATATATATATATATATATATATATATATCATTTCCAGAAAGTACATCATACAATTGATATAGGAATAATTGACATCATTGACATACTTTATATAGAAAGTCCCCGGTTATGTAGAGCATTTCGGGCAGATTATAAACACTGGATGTTTATTGACGTTGGTTTACAATTATTATAATCATGAGGGAGCGCTAAACCCGTAGGATTATACAGCGCATGTGGAGGGGGGGGGGAGCTATTCAGGCTTAATTCAGGGAACTTGAGCACTGGTTTACAAGATCACTCAAGTTTGCAATTTGTAACATTAGCTCAAACACTTTGGTTTATGGTTATGACATTATTGCATAATTTTTTTGCATGAAAGATGTTACAATGTTTGCAGTGAATATTGTACAAACACAGATACTAATTAATATTTCAGTATTACAGCGCAGGACACAACAATCTGAAGGACCGTGGAATACATGGCACCTCGGGCAAAACTTTGACTATATTGTAATTGAAATTTACATAGTTTTAATTTTTTCCAAGAGTCTAATACACAGTAATTGTAGGAATTTTAAAATAGATCGGAGTTAGAGGTTAATTCCTAAAATATCACCATGAAAAATATAATTGTCTAGATTAACAGGGTGACGAAGACCCGTGTCAGGGTTCACTGTCATGTCTTCTGATGAATAAAACATCACCGTTCAGACCACACGCTGCAACACAACTCAAAACATCAACTCCCAGTGAGTGTTGTACAGTAGCTGCAACAATTTGCACAGTGATTATCCCTGCAATATCAACGGTGATTCTATTACGTGGGTCGATACGTGAGTTTATAATTCCTGCAAGACTTGGCACATTAATTCTCACTGTTGCTATCTGTGTACAAGTGAAACATTGCTGTAAAACATGGCATCCTTACATCAACTGTTATACTAGTTAACACCTTAGCCTCTGTGGATTCTGGTAACAACACCCTAATCTCTACTGTTGCAGGAAAAGGGAGTTGATCATTACTCTGGCAGGACGTGATGGCACCTTGACCTCTATGTATGTGATATTTAACACCTGTGCTTCAACGTATAAAGAAAGAGTCAGAAATGAAGGTTAATGTTTGGGTGGAGGGAGCGTGAGAAAGTTTTTTTTTTTTTTTTTTTAGTTTAGCAAAATTAGATACATTAGCAGTGTGCTGCTACCCTATACTATGTAACAGTTGCACTGTGGGAAGAAAAGCTCTCTATATTTCCCTGTCATATTCCATCACACAGGATGGATCATATACATAGTGTTATAATTTATAAGTTGGAAGATTTCAGTAGGACAGTGAGGATATCGTTAAGTATAAGGATTCATCAGCTACGGGAGCTTCAAAGATCTCGTTCCAGCGATTATGGAATTACTATCTCTTGAGAATTACCATCTCTCAGGATGGTCTATACCATACACAGGAGTAATGATTTTTTATGAAAATGAGGAAGTTTGAGGGATGATGTGGAAGAGTGAGGGAGGGTGAAACAAGGTGTGCAATGGTGAGAGAGGGGAAGAAAGGCGAGACAGGGTGTGGAAGGGTAAGCGAGGGTGAGGTGAGGGAGACCTGGGAACGTGTGCGAGAATGATGGTAGTAAGCAGGTCAAGGAGAGAGCAACTGACGGATACAGAACTAGGTCATGGTAGGTTATTAGAGAGGTGGGGGTAGGAAGGCAGATAATATGTTTGTCAGGACACACCAACGACCCAAAATACTGAAGATTCAGGCAAGCAGAGTGTTGTGACGCTTTACTGACCCACATTCAGCTCACATGTATCAACTAACTGCAAGTAGATCAGTATGGCTGAAATTCACTAGAATACATACATCAAAAATACTTTAATCCTTAAAATAGGGAATCAGTTAACCTCTGTATATAAGCACTGAGATATACAGTTCTCGGTGTCTCTCAGTAGTAAAGAGTTCGACTCATAACCCAAGGAATCCGAGCTGGAATCTGGGCCGAGACGAGATGCATGAGCTACTCTCTTTACACCTGCTGCTCCTGTTTACCTAGCAGTAAGCAGTTACTGCTAGGTAAACGACTGTTCGGGTCTCATCGTATGAGAGAAGACTCAGTAAAATTAAGGCATACTGGGTTATTAATCTTCTGGGGTTACTAATCAGAAAACAGTTTTTTTTAATAACTACATTTATTCAAGTCTTTGAAAATATATCAGAACTTAGGCTCCAGATATATAGCATAGCATTTCATTAAGCGTTAAACCCATGTTGGTCATACAGAGCAAGGAATGGTAGAGATTTGATTTTCCTTCCAAGAATCAGATCAGGATTTCGCGACAGTTGGTGTGTTGGTGACAGCAGCCTCGAGATATATTGTACTTTATGTATCAGAGGTAAAGTTTACAACAAACTTGTGACTGATAAAGTGTTCCATAAGACAGAAAGTATATTTGCAGACGAACTGAGTAGCTAAAGAAAAGTAAGACGTGTGATTCATGTGTTTACGTTGAAACATTCGTGATCATTATTTATACAGGGAAAATTACTTTTTATATTTTCATTCTTAAGCTGGAAAAGGTAAATAAGAGAGTGACTAAAGGATTGATTATGGTAGATGTTGCAGATTTGGAACAGGTGGCAAGTTAATGAAAGTTGCAGTTTTCTTTTGTAGGCAGAGCGAGTTACTAGGTAGAATGTGCAAGAAAAATGGAAAACGTTTCCCATAAGAAAATGTCTTTGATGAGAATGTGTTGCGTCACCGTGGATGATTAATGAATTTATGGACGGGGAGTGTAAGAGAAATGAATGTTGAGTTGTTACTGTTGTTGTTTGCAGATGACACCGTGATGCTGGTAGATTCATTCAGAAAAATAAACTGCAGAGGTTGATTGAGAAGTTGATATTTGTGTCTAAAACAAGAAAGTTGAAAGTGAACGTAGAAAAGTGCAGGATGATAATAATATTTAGAAGTATAGGTAACGAAAGACTGGAGGCCAGGCTGGAAAGAAACACTATGAAGGAACTTCACAACCAAGTGTGCGTGCCAGCAACCAAGTCTAGCAAGAATGAGGCAAATCACATAATTGTTGTGAGATGCAAAGTAAATTTGTGGAAAGAACGCAAAAGAAGTGATAATGATTTTGTATGGGTGTGAAACAAGAGGTCGCAGCGCGGTAGCAAGCAAATTCTCGTACTCAGTGTGTGGTACGAATGTTCAGTCCGTCCTATTAATCATTGATATTTCACTGTCGTAAACATAGTCAGTTAATGATGGCACCTTCAACAGTGAAAATCGGACGTAGTTACAGTATGTTCACCGTGTTCAGTGGCATGTTATAATGGAGGTGAAAAATTTCTCTCACTTGAGAGAATTATTATTATTATAATCAAGGGGGAAGCGCTAAACCCGGAGGATTATACAGCGCTTGGGGGGGATGTGGAAGGCATTCAGGCTTAATTCGGGGAACTGGAGCACAGATCCAATTCCCTAAATCAAGAGCCCCTCACCAACATCAAGGAACCTTCCTTGAGGGGTTACTGAAGCTGAAGGTGTGGTACACAAACGCAGATGGAATAGCAAATAAATACGAGGAATGGCACGAAAGAATCAACGAGAAGTCCCCGGACATCTAGTCATTGCTGTGATGTATAACCCACCACAGAACTGCAGGAGGCCAAGAAAGGAATATGATGAAAACAACAGAGCGATGGTGGACAAACTGGCTGAGGTGACACGAAGAGCTCAAACGTGCAGAGCAAAGTTACTGGTTATGGGTGATTTCAACCACAGGGAGATCGATTGGGAAAACCTGGAGCCTCATGAGGGCCCAGAAACATGGAGAGCCAAGATGATGGATGTGGTACTGGAAAACCTCATGCATCAACACATCAGGGACACTACCAGAGAGCGAGGGGAGGATGAACCAGCAAGACTGGACCTTGTGTTCACCCTGAGTAGCTCAGACATTGATGACATCACATATGAGAGGCCCCTCGGAGCTAGTGACCACGTAGTCCTGAGTTTTGATTACATAGTAGAGTTACAGGTGGAGAGGGTAACAGGAGTCGAATGGGAAAAGCCAAACTATAAAAGGGGGGACTACACAGGTATGAGGAACTTCCTGCGGGAGGTGCAGTGGGACAGAGAAATGGTAGGAAAGACAGTAAATGAAATGATGGAGTATGTAACAACAAAATGCAAGGAGGCAGAGGAAAGGTTTGTTCCCAAGGGCAACAGAAACAATGGGAAGACCAAAGCGAGTCCTTGGTTTACCCAAAGGTGCAGGGAGGCAAAAACTAAGTGCATTAGAGAATGGAAGAGGTATAGAAGGCAAAGGACCCAGGAAAACAAGGAGATCAGTCGAAGAGCCAGAAACGAATATGCACAGATAAGGAGGGAGGCCCAGCGACAGTACGAAAATGACATAGCATCGAAAGCCAAGTCTGACCCGAAACTGCTGTTTAGCCACATTAGGAGAAAGACGACAGTCAAAGACCAGGTGATCAGGCTGAGGAAAGAAGGTGGGGAACTCACAAGAAACGATCAAGAGGTATGCGAGGAGCTCAACAGGAGATTTAAGGAAGTATTCACAGTGGAGACAGGAAGGACTCTGGGAAGACAGGACAGAGGGGGACACCAACAGGGAATAGACCAACAGGTGCTGGACGATATGCACACAACTGAGGAGGAGGTGAAGAAGCTGCTAAGTGACCTTGATACCTCAAAGGCAATGGGACCGGACAACATCTCCCCGTGGGTCCTCAGGGAGGGAGCAGATATACTGTGTGTGCCATTAACCACAATCTTCAACACATCCCTTGAAACTGGGCAACTACCTGAGGTATGGAAGACCGCAAATGTAGTTCCCATTTTTAAAAAAGGAGACAGAAAAGAGGCACTAAATTACAGACCAGTGTCACTGACCTGTATAGTATGCAAAGTCATGGAGAAGATTATCAGGAGGAGAGTGGTGGAGCACCTGGAACGGAACAAGATTATAAACGATAACCAGCACGGATTCATGGAAGGCAAATCCTGTGTCACAAACCTTCTGGAGTTCTATGACAAAGTTACAGAAGTGCGACACGAGAGAGAGGGGTGGGTTGATTGCATTTTCTTGGACTGCAAGAAGGCCTTCGACACAGTTCCTCACAAGAGACTAGTGCAGAAACTAGAGGATCAGGCGCGTATAACAGGAAGGGCACTGCAATGGATCAGAGAATACCTGACAGGGAGGCAACAACGAGTCATGGTACGGGATGAGGTATCACAGTGGGCACCTGTGACGAGCGGGGTCCCACAGGGGTCGGTCCTAGGACCAGTGCTATTTCTGGTATATGTGAATGACATGATGGAAGGGATAGACTCAGAGGTGTCCCTGTTCGCAGATGATGTGAAGTTAATGAGGAGAATTAAATCAGATGAGGACCAGGCAGGACTTCAAAGAGACCTGGACAGGCTGGACACGTGGTCCAGCAACTGGCTTCTTGAATTCAACCCTGCCAAATGCAAAGTCATGAAGATCGGAGAAGGGCAAAGAAGACCGCAGACAGAGTATAGACTAGGTGGCCAAGGACTGCAAACCTCGCTCAAGGAGAAAGATCTTGGGGTGACCATAACACCGAGCATGTCTCCGGAGGCACACATCAACCAGATAACTGCTGCAGCATACGGGCGCCTGGCAAACCTGAGAATAGCGTTCCGATACCTTAGTAAGGAATCGTTCAAGACACTGTACACTGTGTACATCAGGCCCATACTGGAGTATGCAGCACCAGTTTGGAACCCACACCTGGTCAAACACGTCAAGAAATTAGAGAAAGTGCAAAGGTTTGCAACAAGGCTAGTTCCGGAGCTCAGGGGTATGTCCTACGAAGAAAGGTTGAGGGAAATCGGACTGACGACATTGGAGGACAGGCGGGTCAGGGGAGACATGATAACGACATACAAAATACTGCGTGGAATAGATAAGGTAGACAGAGACAGGTTGTTCCAGAGAGGGGACACAGAAACAAGGGGTCACAATTGGAAGCTGAAGACTCAGACGAGTCATAGGGATGTTAGGAAGTATTTCTTCAGTCATAGAGTCGTCAGGAAGTGGAATAGCCTAACAAGTGATGTAGTGGAGGCAGGAACCATACATAGCTTTAAGACGAGGTATGACAAAGCTCTGGAAGCAGAGAGAGAGGACCTAGTAGCGATCAGTGAAGAGGCGGGGCCAGGAGCTGAGTCTCGACCCCTGCAACCACAATTAGGTGAGTACACACACACACACACACACACACACACACACACACACACACACACACACACACACACTCACACACACACACACAC